>NC_056733.1:1313267876-1313280754 GCF_019279795.1 Protopterus annectens
ACATTGTTATAAATGTAAGAAGGAATCCCCTCTGCGTGTTAGAAATTATGATGCCATCAGAATATGTTTGAAGACTCATACTTTTTTAATAATAAACCCTTTAGATGGATCTTTTATACTGGTAGATTTGTTCTTGTAGTAATACAGACTACCCCAGAAAAGGACACATAGTAGTTAGCAAATCAGTTCATACCCTAAATTATTACAAAATTGTGACATTTAGACTAAAAGATGGATGTCATTAGTTTATGTAAGTTATATAGCCAATGGAATATTAGGCATCATAGGCTGAAAATGCAACCTAGAATGACCAATTTAGGTCTGATGAGATAAATGGTATCACAGATGGATTACATCTTGTAGTATGACAATTAAGTTTAGGTTCGATGAGGTAAATAAAAAGTGCAAAAAAGAGATTATGAAGTCAATAAGGAATTGTAAATAACAGTGATGGATAGCATTACCATCTAGCTATATATTATCTGTGTATCTATCATCAGCTAACTATTATCTGTGTATCTATCATCAGCTAGCTATATATTATCTATGTATCTAACACCAGCTAGCTATATATTATCTTTGTATCGACCATCATTATCAACAACACCCTTTTCTCCCACTTCTACATGATGTAGGTATTAACTTCATCTGTTGCCACTTCATTCAATATAAAATATTTTCCTACCTATGTTGGACCATCACATGTGTTTCTCATGCAATCCATGCATATCTTTCCTGGATACCCTCATCTCCTGTTGCCTTCTTCCTCCTCTCGCTCCTAAATCTCTTTATCAAATTGCCTTTTGCTTTCCTACACAAGTGATTGAACCACTATGACTGGTTTTCCTTGAACTGCAATGCAATTAGGATTACTTCTCTTCTGCTCTGATGTCCACATCTCTTCATCTGTCCTGAGTGTGCATTCTACTACCTGTCTCAGACATTTCATCTTCATCACCTCTGTTTCTTCAGCTGCTCTGCCTTCACTGCCCTGGGTTCTATGCCATGCAGAAGCATCGGTTGCGCCCCTGTTGGGTACACTGCACATTTCAGCTTCTTCGGCATTTTTTAGTCACAAGTACACATTACCCATGAGACTTCATGCCAGCTGGCTTCAGCACCCTCTGTTCCTGCCTTTGACCTGCTCATTCATATATTCTTTGTCTTCAGTCACACCTGCCAGATACCTGAAACTGTTAGCCAATTTCACTGTTTCCCTTCCTATCATGATTTTCATCATCTTCTTTTCAATTCCCACATTTGCTGCAATCTCTTTTCTTAGGTTCATCCCGTGTGCCTTCAGTTTTGCATTCTAGTTCCCTATCATTTGCTGGACTTCCTGTTCAGAGTCTTCTTGTAATGCCACACACAGCACCTTTGTTGAGTTGTCCAATACAACCTGTTAACAATGTAGTCCATCACCAGTAAGAAAAGCAGTAGGTTCAGAGATAAATCCTGACACACCACCACTGTCAGCAGAAACTTCTCTGTGTGACCAAAAACTGTTTGCACTGATGTAATTTGGTCCTTGTATACACACATGTAACTGGCTTATCTAACACCCAATAATAATTCCCAGCTCTAATTTGAGGAACAAAAAAAAACGGTCAACAAGGAACAATGGCGTCATCAGTATGAATACACGTGCTCAGAGATCACTCACAAATGCGGAGTTTCTAAACACACTTGGACTCACAGACAATATATTTAGCAAGGAAATAAACAGCAACATACAGCACCTTACAAGAATAAGCATGCACATGAATCTGACATGGTAACTGTCTGCTTCATTTGCACAGTTTTACACCATTACACTGCTCAAGGTACAAATTTGGCAGCATGCGCAAGATGCACACAATTGTAGAACACCAAAAGCAGTTACAAAACACTTTAAACGGTGCACAGGGACACTATAAGTCAGTTAAGATGCAGGGCCAAGCAAAGGATAGACCAAAATAATGTAAATATATTTGGAAAAGATTGCACCAAATTATATGTTAAACTATAATACAGTGATTCAAAACATATGGAATTTACTGTATTAACAAAGGCCTTACTTTCATAAAGCATTCAATGTGGCTTTAACAGTTAATTGCTTCTCATTATACAAGTGGTTTAGAGAATAAAACAAGCAATCTTCATTAAGATCATTAATTCCTTAAAGGCATAGATGCTGGGGTACCAGAATTTGTGTCATTCAAGATAACTTATGGATTCTTCTTTGAGCATGCTTCTATATTAACTAAACATTCTTTGAAGGAAAAAAAGAGGTCTTTTGCTTTATAATTGTAGCGAACCACTTGTGCAATACACAAAGCACTGAAGCAAATGCTTTGCTTCAGTCCTGACCATGAAAACAGTATTTCCATACTGGCATTCAGAATGCCACAATGGAAATTAATGCATTACAAATCAAATGGTATCTGCCAGTCACATTCCCTAAACACCTTACCCCAGGGGCGGCTGTCCTAGCAATGCTTCTTCTTCTATGAGTCAGTGTCAACATACTGAAAAGCAATACATTAAAAGTTATAAAATCAAATGTACAATGCTGAATTGTCAATATGCTGAAATGTTAAAATGTTGAAATCAAAATACTTATTGCCCTACATGTGTAGAGAGAGTGGGCTGCACCCTTCAATGGGACTCATGTTAGCTATCATTTTTGATTTTCACTAACAGTTAAAAGATATTGCTGGCTGACTGGCTGTATGGCATAATGTACATATGTAACATGTTTACTGTCAGCAGGCATTTTAAGTTCAACGCTGTAAAGTTTCAACATTTTGATATTTTAGGATTTTGCTGTCAGCATTTATTATGACACTCAGTATACCACTAGTCAATAAGTTGTTATGTAACTTCCTCCTAAATAACCTGAACTAATTCTGCACATATCTGTGTAACTTCAAACTATTGCAGAACGGTACAAATCAGTTTTTACAGGACCCTATTCTTTATCCTAGTCAAAGAATACTTAGTTGGACTCTCACCAGCTCCAACTTCTTCTCAACTATGTTTCTCACTGCAAATATTAGGTCACTTGTACTGCATCCTGACTTGAATCTGAATTGCTCATCTCCCATCTTACTTTCTACCACTCTGCATATTCATTTATCAATCACCCTCACCAGCACATTCATGCAGTATGAGAGGAGTTTGATACCACTGTACTCTGTGCAGCTGAGAAAGTCTCTGTCTTCTTGTACATAATCACTAGTTCATAGGTTCATAGGTAGGTACTAGGCTTTTGGCCCTAGGGCCTATATAAGCCTAGCCAAAAGGTACCCTGGCTTTCACCACCCAAGAAAATTATTTTCCTGTGACCCCAGGGGTCACATCTGTGTCACTACTAGACAGGGGCACAGTAAACTAATTCTATTATATAAGGGGACCTTCACTGTGTCACTACTAGTCAGAGGCATAGTATTCTAAATCTATTCTGTGCATTTTTGTACCATTTCATGGGGTGGTGAAAGCCACATCACTATGGCTAGGCTTACAAATGCCACAGGGCAGATAGCCTAGTACTAAACTATGAAACTATGAAACTATGAAACTGTCGAGCAGAGCCACAGAAGTGATCCCTGGGGTAAATTTCCTAGCTCCCATCCAATCATCAAGATTTTTCTTGAAGAGTGCTAATGAGGAGCTTTGTTTGGTATAGATAGGTAGTTTGTTCCTGAGTATGGGAAGTCTCTGGGACAGAAATCTATCCCTCCAGCATGTTCTGTTTATTGTGGTGACAAGGTTTAGGTCCCTAGAGCGTGTAGCTCATAGGGATTGGGATTTCTTTAAGTGGAGCATGTCTAAAAGCTCTGGGTTTGACATAGCTTTGTGTGTTTGGCAGAGATTGCCTCTGAGTAGGCGATATGCGACGGAGTAAACCTGCAGTTTTTTGAGACGGTCTGTGTAGGGCATCTGTTTGAGGCCAGTAATCCTCTTTGTGAGGTATTTCTGTGGCTTTTCCAGTTGTTGTAGATGTCTTGTGAGGTACATACCAAAAGGGGAATTGTACTCTATAATGGGTCTAATGACGAGTAGAGGGGAACAAAGACCTCTTTTTTCCTGGATGAGAAACCTTTTGTGATGAGGTGTGCCACATAGAAGGATTTCCTGACTAGTGTGGTGATGTGATTATCAAAGGAAAAACTACTGTCC
The DNA here is from genome assembly GCF_019279795.1 of Protopterus annectens. Taxonomy (NCBI): domain Eukaryota; kingdom Metazoa; phylum Chordata; order Ceratodontiformes; family Protopteridae; genus Protopterus; species Protopterus annectens. Next base: position 1,313,272,038 of record NC_056733.1, read on the forward strand.
ACCTGTGTCCCAAGGTCTCTTATCACACTTTCAGTGTTAAGTAGACTACCGTCTATGTGGTAGTTCATGGGTACAGAGTTTTTACCAAAAGGGATGACAATGCACTTTTTCACATTGATCTTGAAGCCATGGCTTTAACACCAGGCATCTGTCTCAGTGAGGCCCTTTTGTAGGATGTCCACATCTTTTGGAGTTTTGATTATGGCTCCTAGTTTGCAGTTATCTGCGAACTTCATTCGCCAAAGACCTTCTGTGTTAACCTGTACTTCATAGAAGTAGATACCAAACATGAGAGGACCCAGGACTGAACTCTGTGGTACTCCACTTGTCACTGGTCTGAAGTTGGATTTGGAGTCTGCTACTTTCACAGTGTGGGTTCTGTCAGTGAGCCAGTTGGCAACCCATCTTGTGACATAGGGATTTATACCTAGTTTAGTGAGTTTGTCTATATTTCCAGAGTGGGGGATGGTGTTGAAAGCCTTGGAGAGATCTAGATAGGCTGTGTGAACCACCTTACCCTCACCTACGGCTTTGGTGACTGCTTCAAAGAAGTCTGTCAGGTTTAGGAGACATGATCTGCCTTTTACAAACCCGAACTGGGTGGGGTCCTGAGTTTGGAGATTACCAATGTCATTGTTTATAAGTTCCATGATGATACGTTCCATAGCCTTGCAGACCAGGCTCATTAGGCAAATGGGGCGGTAGTTTCTGGGGTCTGTGGTGGCTCCCTCTTTGTGGAGTGGGATAACTGTCGCTGTGCACCATTCAGTTGGCATATAGCCTGAGGTGAGGCTATGATTGAACAAGGTACTTAGGTGGGGTGCCAGTTCGTTCTGTAGTTCATGTAGAACACAGCCTGGGATGTTGTCAGGTATCATGGATTTTGTGTTCTTGGCTTTGGATAGTGTGTTTTTTACCTGTGCAGCCATGATTACAGGAACTTTGCATTATTCTGGTATAGAGATGGGCCCTTTAGGGGATGACAGGGGGGTAAAGTTAGCACTGAACCTATCTGCCAGGATGTTGGCAATATCAGTTGGTTCTGTATATTTAGTGCCATTGTGCTGTAACTCAGAGCAGATCTGAGTGCTGCCATTGAGATTCTTGACATAGCTATGGAATGCTTTGTGGTTGTCTTTAGAGTCAGTGGCGATTTTGTTTTCATAACTAGCTTTGGAGGATTTTATGAGGGATCTCAGCTTCTTACTGAGGCTGACCAAGGAGTTTCTCCAATCATGGGATTTTACTCTTTTTTGCAACAGTTTCTTTCTTCTGTTGTAGAGTTTGTTTATGGCAGGGGACAACCAGATTGGCTTCCTTTTTTTGGAGGCTAGCATCTTGGTTCTGTTAGGGATTGCATGATCCATGCACTTGTGTAAGTGCTTATAAAGTGCATTTCTGTAGGATTCAGCAGTCATACCTCTATTGTCTGTCAGCATGGGTGTCATGAAGTTTTCCACTTCTGTCTTAAGAAGTGTGAAGTTGGCTTTGGAGAAATTTTTTACTGTGGTTTCCCTAATGGGGGGGTGGGGGAGGGATGTGGATGTCTAGGGTGATTAGCTTGTGGTTGGATCTGACCAATGAGGAATTGACCTCTGGTGTGGAGCACCGGTTGCCCATGTTGGTAATAAGCAGGTCTAGGATATTGCTGCCCCTGGTGAGGGTGTGGATAAGTTGATCCAAGGCATTGGAATTTATGAATTCCAGAAAACGTTGAGCACAAGTGTTGGTACATGAGTAGTTTTCTCAGTTAATTGCAGGGTAGTTGAAATCGCCCATTATTAGGGTGTTAGGTTGTACCCTAATATTTTCCAGTATATCAAGAAATGAGGAGTGGGAATCCTGGGGCATGGTGGGGGATCTGCAGAAAGCTACCATTTGGATTGTGGACTTACCTAGAGTTAGTTGCACTTGGATAATCTTGGATGCATTATGCTGAGCAACTAACCTGGAGGTGTGGATATCCTTAATGAATATGGACACGCCTCTAACTTTAGTGTTTCAGTCCAGGTTAGGTGGCCAAAAGGTGTGGTATGAATTATAGCCTGGTAATGCAGGGGTACTCTTTGGAGCCTTGAACCAGGTCTCTGTCACTGCACAGATGTCGATGTTCGCCATTTTAAGGAGTGCTTCGAGCGAGTGCATTTTGAGGTTTAGGCTTCTAGCATTGAGTAGCAATACCCTCAGATTATTCTTGGCTGTACCTGTTATGGTGGTGAATTTGTCATTTGAACCTTGCCTAAAAAAGGCACTATAGGGGTGGCTAGAGCCTTAACCAGTATCCAGAATCCCAAGGGCGACAGGTGCAGGCCATCTCTGGCAAAGCATCGTGGTTTGTTGATCATTTCATCCCAGGCAGACAGATACTGGATCCCCTTAGAATGACAACAGAAGCTTATTCAGTTGTTGAAGTCAATCATTTTGTCCTTGTACTGTAGTATCATTCTGGGTGATGGCAGGATGCTACTCAGGGCTAGGGTCATACCTGCCTGGGCTACAAGATCGGACAGCTCCTCCATGTCCCTTTTCATGTAGTCCAGGGAGGTATGTCTCAGGTCATTCACACCAACATAGACAATGACAGAGTCATATTTGTACTTGTTGTGGAGTGACCTGAGTGCATGCGGTATGTGGCGAATCTTGGCATCCGACAGGCAGCTGACAGTAACTTTGTCCTTGTTTAGCCTGGTGAGTGGAACATCAGTGTGCCTGACTATAGAGTCACCTATGACTAGAGTGCTGGGTGCGTTGTTATGCCTTATGGGATGTGGTTGAGTGGCACACTGCGTTTGTGGGCTATGTGTCATTTGGGTTGTGTTGGGGGTGGAGGTTGCTTGTGTTTCTGCTTTGGAGGTCCCTGTTGCTTGGGCAGGTTTTTACTGAGAGCCTCCGCAAATGTAGGTGTGTGTTTTGTGTTTCTATGTATGTATTTTAGTGGTGTAGGTTTTGAGGGACTATGTGCTGAGTGTGGTGTGGTGCAAGTGTTTACCTTCTCCTCTTGACTGTCTAGCCCAGTCTTAGGTGAAGAGAGCTTTGCTTCCAGTTTGGCTATATAAGTGCGTCTCTTACAGGTTGTAGTGTTGGGTGGTAGGAGGAAAGGGCTGTCTGTGTACATGAGGCAATTACTGCATTGCCCCAAGATGCCCAGATTCATTAGGTAGACAGGAGAAAACACTGGGAGCTGACCCTTAGACATGCCTGGATAGGTGCTTATTTGTTAAGTACTAGAAACTGTTTTCCTCTAGACAGTAAGAAAAGTTGAGTGCTTTAGTAATTTTAAGCTTATTTAGTGCTTTCAGTAAGTTCTGAACAAGTGCTGAGCTGAAACAAACAGACTTGAGTGCTGAAACAAAAAAAATGGCTAGTTCTAAGAAACAAAATTAAGCTATGCTTATTGTCTATCCTCTGGGTGCATTTTTCTCTCTGTGCAGTAATGAGTACTCTCATTTCTCCCCCGATTCACTCCGTGTCTTCATCAACTTCAAGAAATCCCAATCCCTCAGAACCACACACTCCAGGAATCTAAACCTTGTCATCACAATAAACAAAACATGCTGGAGGGATAGGTTCCTGACCCAGAGACTCCCCATACTCTGGAATAGACTGCCCATACATGTCAAGCAGAGCGCCTCCTTGGCCCTTTTCAAAAGGAACCTTGATGATTGGATGGGAGATAGGACATTCACCCCGGGGATCATGTCAGTTGCCCTGCTAGACAGGGGTCCAGGGAAGTAAATATTGTGGGAAGAAATATCCAGGGAATTGTTATGGCTAGACTTGTATAGGCTCTAGGGCTAATAGCCTAGTACCAACTATGAACCTATAAAAAAAAAATCTGCGTTGCCTTCATTTGAGCCTGGTGGTTTCACTGTCTTTGTTTTCCTTAAGTGCTTTTGCATTTCTTTTAGGGTGCATTATTTTTCCGCATTCATTACAGACTCTACATGGAGTAGAACAGCTTATTTGGGGTTTTCTTCTTTCAGTAGCTGCTGGAAGTGCTCCTCCCATCTGGTGGTGTTGATGTCCTCTGGACTGGTATGCAGATTGATGCGTGCAGTCCTTATGCATGGACTCTCCTGATTATCCTCCTTATCCTTTTATCTTTGCTTGCAACCTGACAGAGCTTCTTTGCACCATCTAATGAGTAAGTATCCAGAAGATGGTGGTTTCTTCCTGATGCAGTGTTCTTTGCCATTACAACCACTCGCTTAGCCTCTTTGTTAACCAACCTATATTCCTTTTTAACCTGTTCCATCTTTTCTATATCCCACTTCTTCCTGCATTCTTCTTTTTCAATAATTTCCTGGACTTCTGCATTCCACCACCAGCTTTCCTAGTGTAACTCATTTCTATGTTCCAGGACTTTTGCATCCCACCACCAGCTTTCCTAGAGTAACTTATTTCTATGTCTATTTTGGCTTCATATCTGTTCTGCACACTTTACACCTGCTGTTTTATCACACTACCATTCTTCTGTTGTTGCACTGACTTTCTAGATTGTTAGAGCCCAGACAATTTTATTAAGCCCTTTTGTGTTCATACCTGTCAATTTCCAGGCCTTCAGCCTAGATTATTTTGATCTGCAGGTCTATTCCGACCACTTGTTGCAGATTATTTTGGCCACCAGTGTTTTATGCTAGGGGCTTACCATTTCAGTGGGAATGACTTTGCAATCTCAGATTCTAGTGATTTTAAACCAAATCCCATTCCTTACAAGGAGGAAGTCTGCTTGAGTTTCATGTTGATTACTCTTGTATGTCATCCTCTTGCTAAACCATGTCTTACCCTGTTATCCAAATATATATATGTTTGTGTGCATGTGTGTGTGTGTGTGTGTGTGTGTGTGTGTGTGTGTGTGTGTGTGTGTGTGTGTGTGTGTGTGTGTGTGTGTGTGTGTGTGTCTATATATATATATATATATATATATATATATATATATATATATATAGATATACATACATGCACATGTTTATGTATGTATAAATATATAGGAGTACTGATTAACATCAAAACTCTCAAATATTGACAGTAAACGTTGACAACAAAACATTGAGAACATCATGATCAACCCTTGATTACTCATGTACCAGGCAATAACCTCAGGGCATGCAAAATTTTAAATTAAAAGCAAGCCCCTCCTGCAACCCCCCCCCCCCCCAATAATCATATATACTAAATCCAAGATCACACAATGTTGAGCAAAGGGCATATTTCACAACCAAGTGAATTGTACAAGTTCACACACTAGTTTTAGTCAACCAAATGTTTTTAACTAAACATATGTTGACAAAACCTAGATCTGGCAAAATTAAGTATATATATATATATATATATATATATATATATATATATATATATGTGTGTGTGTGTGTGTGTGTGTGTGTGTGTAATATATACAATGCAAGAGTATTTATCACATCTACTACCTTAGTCTATCAAATCAAAAAAAATAAAAAAAGATAAATTGGAACGTCATGTCATTTTTACTGGAATTTTAAGCTTGCTGTCTATGTTACCCTGTTTGACAGTTGTGAGTTTTTTTTTTTTTTACTTGATAAGATGTTTTGCAAACTGTCAGTGAGGGTATATGAATATCACTACGCAATAAAAATGAATCAGCCCACAAATGGCCTCCACAAACATTTTACCTCTTGCACTCATTTTAAAAATGTAGTTTTGGTACATTTTGTGGATATTTTCACAACCCAAACAGGAGTTGTGTAATCAGTGCTTGAACACAAACCCCGGGATTCATGAAGCTCGGCGCAAGGCCGGTGTAAGGCCTGCACCAACCGTGCAGTGTATATATGGTGTAGTAGCGCCATATGCATATTAATGAAGGTGCGCTGCCACCACATCCACGTGCATAGGAAACGTGAGCGAGTGCATGGGGCGTTTCTAAGTTGCACCCGGAGGCGTGTCAATGTCGGCTGTCGATGAGCAACCTAAACTGCTGAATATTATAGTCTGCCTGCAATAGTAATCGCACCTATCAGTGTCCGTGGATAATGAAACGTATGCAAAGCATGCAAGACAGTTCCTGGCCACACAAAATTGAGAATCAAACAGAAATGCACGCAACACAATATGAGTTTCCATCCTTGGAACAAATGATATTTAAAATCGTGTGTCCATAATGTACTGCACTGTAAGTAGTTATACCCAGTGGAAGTGAAGCGCATCATGTCAGCGTGCCACCAATACACACTTCCAGCCCCATGGGCAGGGTCACCAGCAGTCCCACATTGGTAGTGATAGTACACAGCTGGGCAGTTGTGGCCATATAACAATCGTAAAGAAACCTGACAGTTCATATTGTATATCAAAATCACACAAACATATGAATATTAAAATGTGCTATACACATGAACAGGAGCATAACCGGCACATACACATAGGATGGTATATGCGGAACCAGGACATCCAAATGCAGAACCCATGCATGCATAATGCAATACGCAACATCCCCTGTATAGCACATAACCCGCATCCATGTCCGAATTTCCACCAAATCCAGCTACCAGCCTTGCGCAGCCATACACCTACACATAGCGAGTATTACCCATATGTAGTAGGAAGTATCGCCCTAGGCAGTGTCAGGATTGCAAACTATGTATCCCACGTTTGTAAACATCCCATCACAGTTTCGTAAATCCAAATGCCCACGCGTTCATGTTTTGGCAAAATGTGTGTACATCCCGCGTGGGATAAGTAACCTGTTTAAACATCAGAGTTGTTTACACGCCACGATGTCTAGTACTGTACACATCTGGACAAAAGTTGTATGTGTAGTCACGGTACTGTTCAGTTTCTAGATAGACATGCAAAACATACTACGCAGGACGGAACACCTGTCCACCATGCAGGTCTCCCCACATGAATTATCGACAGAATATATTCTACTCAATCACATACCGACACCACACCTCTCAACCTATTACAGCAACAAAATCTGGACAAAGCCTAAAATGATGGGTGGACAAATAGGGAAAGATGTAAATACTGCTCTCACAAATTTTGAAATTTCACAGAATAATAGTATGTACATTAGCATGAAATGTTGTGAAGGATGTGGGGTAGTCCCCGAGTATTACAGAGGTCCATACATATTTACAGTAGCAAACCTTCACATTTGTTTACTGTACTACTGCATACCTGTAGTTAATTCATGTCCAAAATAAAAATCCTCGTATGAATGAATACAGGAAATAGTCAAATGTGAATGGGAATACCACTCACCGTGGATTATGTATTGTAACCACCCCCACCCATATTATGTATTGCCAACATAATAAGCTGCTGACAGGTGCCCAAACACCTGTGTCTGTAAATGCAGGTAAAATGTATAAAATGGACAAACTCTGTCCATGTGCTTTGTCTGACATTTGAACACGGTCAGGGCAGTTCCGTTCACCAGGCGGACAAGCCTAAACCCAGATTACCACATTAACACCCTGAAAATCAAAGACTTGTATGTGCCAGGACTATAAGCCTTGGAGTTCTGAATATCCCTGGATTGATTAAATATGCAGCTTGGGTCCAGAGCAGTAGGGAATAGGGAATGTGTAATATGGAATACCGCGTTTTTCCCAGCAGGAGAATGGATGCCTGTGTTGTAAGTGAAGTGGTGAGGCATATGTTAATGTAGCTATGTACTATGGGTATGCATATAAATGAGTCAGAACACCAATAGTATAGTGGTTACAGCATCCGGCCAACGTGAATGCAGTCTCGGTTCAACTACGACTACAGCACATGTAATGTTAAAGTGTAATGAATGCGTCTGTGCTGTACAGACATTTAAATATGTAAAGGTGAACGTGTGTTTCGCATATGTCCATTAACCGGATTACAGATATTTTACTGGTACTGTCACAAGTAATAAAGCCCACGTAAGCACAAAGACTTAGTAAACATATGTAACCCACAATAAGGATATGCAAGTGCGCATGCGCGTGTGTAATCCGCTCACAGCATAGCAAATGAATGCTGTTTTCTACACGTTATTTCTATATATGGATATATACATTTGTGTATAGATATATATCCACAGACTTAAACTAAATAAATATATGAAATGAATGTACAGACATATATATATATGTATATACATATATATATATATATATATATATATATATATATATATATATATATATATACACAAACACATACAACATTAATTGATATATACATAACAAACATATAAACATATGTCCTTGTAGATATAACACATGTACATAAATAGGTTACATCATAGCTATTATGGATAGACTTACAGACATGCAATAAAGGTAAATGCATTGCTGCTTTCCAAACCATTGCCCGGAAAGTACCAGTGTGCCAGATCTGCAAGTTCTACTCTTTAAACATGGATATAGGTATCCTTTGCAGGACCCCAAAAATTGTGAATCTATACAGGCACTGTCCTGTAATGATTGCTGCAAAGAAGTGTCATCTGCAACTACAGTATAGCTGTACATGCAACAGTAGCTTGTGCAAGTGTAATCACACATGGGTTGTCAGAATGTATGACATATGTCCCGATAAGCGGAGAGTGGATAGTGCTTAGAAATGTCTTCATACTTTATTATCACTGATATTAAATATGTCTTATGACTACTGTGAAGGGGTGTCAGGTATGGGAATCATGGGTATGCAATAATGGGCCTAGGTGCCTAGGTGTTGGTTGGCCAAACAGGGTGATTATATCCAGG
>NC_056733.1:1313281254-1313330853 GCF_019279795.1 Protopterus annectens
GTGTTACATACCTATCTGCATGGTGCACTGCCATGGGGTGATTAGCAACATCGGGTATTTCGCACATGGTATTGGATCGTACCTGAATCGCTCGATGGCCATATTTGGTGTTATTCTGCCTACGCTACGCCTGCGCCTGGCACAAGCTTCATGAATCCCAGGTAAAAAAGAGCTACAGTAGCAGCTAAGACTATATTCCAGTGCAGCCCCTGATATTAATGACACAGTCAGCACTAAAAGATGGCTTATATTAAAGTTGGAGAGATGAATGTTTTATATGATAGACCTGAGTGCAAATTTTAGTTTCTTCTATGAATGGTTGATATTCCTTCTACTTTATTTTTATTGGTGGAAATTCAACATGTGACTAGTGTTCTTCCTTAGACATCATGGTGTTATATTGTATGCTACTGACCTATTCCAAAGAATTCTCACTGAGATATGAACAGGCTAGGTAAAGTAAGCAATCTTGTGGTTCTGATGGAAGTGTGTTTTTGTGAGCTGCTGAGTATTTTTTACATCCTGCAGTTACTCTGATGTGTTTATTCTGAATTGTATGCAACAAACTAAGAATTTCCATACAGGGGGTACATAAGATATGAGATAACTCAGGAGAGATAGATAGATAGAGAGAGAGAGAGAGAGAATACTTTATTTTATTTTATTTTATTTTACATTTGTTGACCGGGCTACTCTAACTGGATATATGTCCATTTTCAGTGGAGGCCCAGGGAGATAAGCTCCAGGAAAGTAAAAATATAATCACATTATACAAAGATTAATTTGTATGTTAAACATTTCAAGAGAAAAAAAACAGGGAGTAATCACAGTGGTTGTTTGTTCATAGAATAGTGCTAAATATACAAATATATTTAATACAAAGCAAAAGTAGTTGCAATACAAATGTAGTTGCAATACAGCATATAAAAAAGATAGCAGCTGAATTAGATAATATGTTGGTAAACAGATTGACATAGAGAAGGAAAACAAAATGTAGGAGTTATAATAATCAGTATAAAAGTTAATAACTAGTCTGCTTAAAGAAATTAAGAGGATGTAAGTAAAAAAATTTAGAAAGGCCAGTGTCAGTTTGTTAAGAAAAGGAAACAAGAATAATTGAGAAGAAAAGAGTAGGTAGATCCAAGTAAGAAAGGTGGTAGATCAGTCAGGTATGGTACAGGGGCACAACCAGTGTGTTCTGAGAAAAAGTTCCAGTTTGTTTTTAAAGAATGATATAGAAGTAATTGAGGAAAGTTTGCTAGGAAGAAGGTTCCAGGATTTTCCAACAGCATTAGAGAAAAGAGAGTCTCCAGCCCTGTTGTTTGACTTACAAATATTTACTAGAAGTCTTATGTGATGAATGTAAGGTCTTTAGATTGTTGTAGGGGATAATGAGGGTAGATAGTATAGGGGTATTGGTAGGACGGTAAAGGGTTTTTTGGGCAATGGTAAGTTGGTGGAATTTAAGCTGATTTTGTAATTTAAGCCATCCTAGTTGCTTCAGGTTAGTACAGTGGTGGGTTCTAAAAGGTTTACCTGTAGCAAATCTGGCTGTGCTATTGTAGGCATTTTCCATTTTATTAAGGTTGTTTTAAAAGAGATTAGTGTATATGGGTGAGGCATAGAGGAGAGTAGAAATTAGGTGAGTGTGAGCAATAGTTACTCTTGCTGCAGGAGAGAGAAAGGGTTTGATCCTGTAGAGAGAGGCCAGTTTTCTATTAACAAATACATTTTAAGGTATTATTTATATGAGTGTCAAAGTTAAGATTGTTATCTATGGTGATACCAAGTAGTTTGGTAGTTGGGTCTGGGGATATAGGAGTACTGTTACTGGATGTTACTGTGAAGTCTATTGGGGGGGGACTTACAAGTAGGAGTGAAAAGGAGGAGTTTAGTTTTTTGGGGGTTTAGAAGGAGACAGCGTTGAGTAAACCATAGTTCAACTGTGTTAAAGACCTTTTGGGTAAGGGAGTGAAGTTCAGATATTGATGTGGCTGAGCATATAAGTGTTGAATCATCTGCGTATTGTATGCATGTAGCTTGGGGGATTGCTAGGTGAAGGTCATTGATAAATATAGAAAATAGGAGAGGTTCTAATATGGACCCTTGAGGGACCCCTATGTTGATGGGTAGATGGGTAGATAGAATATTGTGCCATAGCACGGCCTGTCTGTTATCCATATAGGACTGGAACCATTTTATAGCTAATGCATCTAGTGACAGAGATTTAAGGATTTTTATAAGTAACTGGTGATTTACCATAACAAACGCTTTAGACGGATCTATAAACAGTGCAGAGGAAAGCATATTAAGGTTTCGTTTTTTGTTGATACAGTGAGTGAAAGAAAGAAAGGCGGTAGTAGTGCTGTGTAAAGGTCTGAAACCATGTTGAGAGTTGGAAAATAAGTTATTATGGATTAGATGGTCTAGCAATTGTTTATGGATGCATTTTCTCCATGGTCTTTGCTAGGGGAGACAGTAGGGCTATGGGACGGTAATTGGAGAGTTCAGTGGATTTACCACCCTTATGAAGGGGGATAATATGGGCGACCTTCTATATGCTAAGGATATGTCCTTCAGTGATTTTCCTACTGATAAGAATGGAAATGGGGTAAGCAATAGATTTGGCTGCCTTTTGTAGGTATTCAGCGGATATTTCGTCAGCTGAAGGAGTGCATGGTTTAAGTTTTTGGATAAGGGCAAGAATATATGCAGTTGGGACTGGTTGGAAGAGAAATGGAGGGGGTGGGTTAGTGATATGGTTGGATATAGGTAAGTCTTGAGTGGATAGCTGACTGGCAAGGTTTTGAATGGCCTCAGTGAAACAGGTATTAAAGGTATTAGCAGTCTGTGTGTAATAATTGATTAATACTTGCCCAGAATTTTTGTGGTTGATTATGTTGGGTCTGTTGGAATTGTAGGTAGTAGTTTCTTTTGTCAGATAGTACTGCTTTTTTAGTTTAATTTCTTAGTTGCCTGAAATTTTATTGATCTACTGGGTTTTTAGTTGATCGAGATTTGTTACAGTATTTATTTCTGAGTTTGATTTTTTGCCTGGTTTCTTTTGAAAGTCATGGGCCAGATTTAGTTCTCATTCTTTTAGAGTGCATTGGGGCATGGTGGTCTAGAATGGCTAAGAAGTTAGAGTTAAAGTAATTGACAGCTTCCTCCAGTGGGAGGTATTTTAAGGGAGACCAGTTACATGCTCTTAGTTCCCTTTGGAAGAGATCAGGGTTGACATTTTTCTTGGTTCTAATTGTTCTAGATATGGTTGGGTTAGGTAGATTGGTTTTATGCCTGATGATGTAGGTTAATGAGTGGTCACTTACATCATCAGGGAGGGTACCAGATTCATATGTCTGGAGATGATTGTTTATGAGAATCCAGTCTAAGGTACTTTCTTTCTTATTAGGCTTGTTTATCCTGGTAGGGGAGGTAATGGTTTGTGAAAAACCAAAAAGGTTTATATGGCTTTTAGGATGGCAACTGCTCAGACACTTCCAATTAGTGTTAAAATCACCTAGGATTATGGTTTTTTGAGGCAGATTTTGAGATAGCCAACAGAGGAAATCCTCTATTGTGGCAATTTTATTACCAGGAGGAAGATAGGTACAGATAATATAGATGGATTTGAATTTGTTAATTTGAAGCTTGGTAATAAGAATTTCAGCATTGGGGACCTCAGGTGGTATATAGTCGAAGGTAGTAATCTGTAGGCTGGATTTAAAAAGGATAGCTACACCGCCACCCTTTTTGGTTGTGCGGTCAAGTCGCAAATTATTGTAACTGGGTGGGATGACTTCATTGTCTTTTGTTGAAGGTTTTAACCATGTTTCTGTTAAACAAAGCATGTCAAAGGAGTAGACTTCTAGGAGAGCATGGAGTTGTGCAACTTTGTTATTAAGGCTACGTATGTTGAGGTGAGCTATTATCAGTGAGTTAAGTGGTTTAGTAAAAGGATGGATAGTATGGGTGTCAGGGTTGTGGGAGTTGAGTGGAAGTAGTAGTTATAGGGCCTGGGTTTGGATGAATGTCACCATCTTTCAAAAAGAGGCATAATGTTTGAGGTCTAAGATTTGGGAACTTATATAGAGTTAGAGACTTTCTAGGCTTGGGAGAGTCATATTTAATGTGGGTAATCCTATGGAATTTTGCTGGTAGATAGCTAGGTGTGGATATTATGTTAACATGGTTAGTGAGAATAGGTAGAGAAGGAGAGGTAGATAGTGTGTTGGAGTGGAGAATGTGTGGATATATTGGGTGTTCATAGGAGGTTAGTAGGTAAGCTAAAGTTAGGGGTGGTAGAAGTGTAAGTATGACTAACTTCTGTAAGAGGGTTGAGGAGGATAGTGTATGCATCTGGCAGGGTGAGTTGTTAGGTTCTAGTTATAAGTTTGGAGGTATGTTAAGAGTGTAAGGAAATAGGTGTAGGGTGTGGTAGGAGAGATTTGAAGTGGTAAGTGTAAGTAGAGAGAATTAATGTTAATTAACAATGGGAGGGGCTATGATTAGTGTAAAAAGGAAAGGGTGTGGTTAGATGGTATAAGAGTAGGACCCTTGGGGTGGGTAGGAATTGGGGGTAGGGTAGGGGAGCGGAGTGAGCCCGCAGGGCGAATGGAGCAGATCGAGACAAGTAAAGGAGAATTTACAGAATAAACTATCAGAAATGCTGATAGCTGAAGGTAAGTAAGTGAGTCAGGAGTGGGAAAGATCAGAGGTATATCAGGAGTCTATGAGATTAAAAAAGAGAACAGGTGAGAGTATACAGTTGAAGTAAAGGGTGAGTGAGAAAATAGGACAGGTCTAAGACCTAAGGGATATTAGTGCAATTACAGAGGAAAATACAGGAGGATAAAGCAGGAGATAAGGGTTGGGATGAGGGGAGATCTAGTATTGCAGGTAAGTATGTAGGGAGCTAGCTGGTTGTGAACCAGGGACAGAGTGATAGCAAGTAAAGAGGGGTTCATAAGAAGTAGAGGAGTTACTTGCACCAGAAAATGTCAAAAAGTATAGATACAAATTGATAAAATGTATAAGATAAAAGTATGTGAAAATAAAGAAATATTAGACCGCCTGGAAGAAAATGTGACCAAGGAAATTCTTTAAGAAAAAGAACAAAAGCAAAGCTATCAAAATCCCAAAATAAGAAGCATGAAATTGGGAAATGAAATGAGATCTGATATGGTACAATGTTTATGTGGAAACGATAGCTGTATTAACCAATATGACCACTGCAGCGTCTTAAGATATTTAAATTTATACTGACAAAGAATGGACAGATTTTGCAAAGAAGAGAATAACAACACAGAGTGGAAAGTGTTGAGAAGCAAGCAGTTTAGTGGTGCAGAAAAGCAACAAACTGAAACAGAGAAGACAGATCACTTAAGAAGTGACAGTTATGTGTTGAGTTTATGATAGAGGCAGCTTCCAAACAAGAAGAGTCAATAAATATTCAGGAAGTGGTAAAAGAGACTATCAGGAAATCATTACTAAATATTTATTTATTTGTATGTATTTATTGTTTTTGTTGACCAGGAAAGTTTGACTGGGTACAGGTCCCATTTTCAGCAGATGCCTAGGGAGAAATGCTCCATTTTACAGTAACACAAGATTTACATAATAATTACACATACATACATAGACTAGTAATGATGTGACAGTTATTAAAAATAGTAAATGTACATGAATAGAAAAGTAAATGAACATATGTAGAATAGTAATAATATGACATTTAATGAAAATGTGACAGTTTAAACAAGAAAACAGTAAAATATTAGTTAATATTGTTACCTCACAGCAAGAGGTTCTCCCGTTCGATTCTCGGCTTGACTTGGGAGTACCTTCTGTGTGGAGTCTGCATGTCCTCTCCGTGGTTGAGTAGCATTCGAAAGGCATGCGTGCGTAAATGGGCGTGCCTTCGTTGAAGGTTGGGCGTTGAGCTGACACCTCAGCGTTTCGTAAAAATCTACTGCCAATCATTAGCAGACCGGAGTTCTGCTGTGGCGACCCCTTACCAGGAAAAGCTGAAAGACAAACAACAACATCAAGCATGTAAGAGTCTAGTTATTTTCAAATGGAATCAGCTGTAAACAGATATTGAGTATAAGACAGTGAAGTAATTATTAGACAAAAATACTTACAAATTATGAAGGAGTATTGAAGCGGTCCCAGTAAATGGGAAATAATGATAGTAGTGGGAGATGGGTAGCTGGTAGTCAGGTAGCTAAAGATTGTGAAGAAACAGATGTATTATGGCCACTTACATTAAATAGTGGTGACAGTAACAGTTTGGAGATTATCTAGGAACATCAAATGTACAGCGCTACTAACTGAATAGGTAGACTTTAGCTGAGTTTTAAATATATACTACAAAGCAATATTTCATAAATTTCATCAAGAGAATTGGTTCAAAGATTAACTAGGCTTATACAGCAGGGAATGAACAGGAAAAAGCAAAGAATACATTGTCAGCTAACAGAGGAAGGGACGAAGTAAGTGTTCCAGTAGAATAGACATATGTATTAAAATCAGATGAGACAATGAAACTACAGAAAGCACATAAGCCACAAAGTGTTAGAAGAGTGATAAGACGGGTGAATACAGCAAGTGGAGCAATTAAGAGGATCCATATGATGAAAAAGAAATAACTAGAACATACTGTTGTACAGCTAAACCAATAAAAGATAAAAATGTTTCCAGGAAAATATGAAATAATAAATTAAAGGAAGGAAACAAATAAGAAACAAGCAGCTTCCACCAAATGGAAACTCTAATTAGAGAAGACTATAAAGCAACTAAGATAAGAAATATCAGTATTAGAAATGTATAGACAATGAAACTGATAATCAGAAACTTACAATAGAGCAAGGTCTATGTTGGGCTAGGCTTATATAGGCTCCAGGGTTGTTAGCCTATGAACCTATGAACTGAAAATATTGGTACAAGTAGAACAGCTGAATAGTCCACAGCAAAATTGAAAAAAAAGTATAAAACAAGTAGTTCACAGATGACCAAGAAAGTTTATAGAGATCTGGGAAAGAAAACATTACTCAAAATAGAAAGAATGAATACATTTTGGAGAAGAAAATCTGTAAATATTCTGTTGATCACAGCAGAAATGCTAAATGAATAAAAAGACAAATTAAACTAAGAAATGTTAGGATAGAGAATGTTAAACAGAATAAAGCAATAGTGAGTAAAACATCAAATTTAAGGAAAAGCTTCTAACTGGAAAGTCCAAGGCATGGATATTGTACCTAGCATCTGGCTAAAAACTATTAACAACTGCAGCATCCTGCCTGAACTGATAGCAGCCTAGATAACAACATAAATAATTGTTTTCCTCCTTAAAACTGAACTTGAAAGTCATGTTAAGAAGCATTAACCAATACTACAAGATGCAGGGTTTGATACTCATGATGGATAATTGGCTAGGCTTAAAATGGCTCACAAGGGCAGTTAGCCTAGTACTAACCTATGAACCAATGAAATAAAAAATTGATACTGGAATTTATGCAGACAGTTTGTACTAATATATACAAAACTTTAATCATGGCACTAGCGTAAAAAAGCAACAAGAGAATGTCATATAGAAGCAAAGATACTCTATTATAAAACAAAGCCACAACAGAGAGCTCTAAAAGGGGGATGAACCTAGGTATGGTATGCAAATTTTAGAAAAAAAAATCAGCAGCATTGAATGAACCTCAATATGGAATGCACAGATTGCAGAGAAACCATATGACAATATTTCACATCCATAGACCATAGAATGTTTACAGAGGCATAAAATGCACCTTGCATTGATAAGTAATATAGCAGCCCCTCTCAAACAGAGGTAAACCAATTTACAACTGAGTGAAGAACGAATATTCCAGGGTGACTTTTTTTATCACCATTGCTGTTTTGCTTTAGCTTCAGCCCATTAAGCTGGCCACTTAACAGACTAGGCTATAGCCAAAGCTTGACTTCCAAAAAGCTGTCTTGCCAAATTATATCTCATGCTCTTTTTTCTGGATGAGTTAAAACTACACTGCTCGTTTGCTGAGTAATTGCAAATGTAACTGCAAATGGTTAAAACATTTTGAGATGATACAAAAATGATTCTTGGCTTTGATAAGTAAGTGAAAGCAGCATTTATAGCAGGAAAACTCAAACATCAATGAAATATCAACCTGGGAGAAGAATGTGATATAGAAGAAATGGAGCAAGTAGGCCTTTATAAAAATTGGGAAGAGATGAAGGCTTAGCAATACAATTAACAAGTTAGAACAAACCTGAATACGGAGTAGCTTAGAAGAAGAAAGTAATTCTGAAAACTGGCTTCACATTAGAAATAAGTTTCATGTTATAAGTAGCTGCTCACCCCCCCCCCCCCCCCACAACATTTGGTTATGATCTGAATGCCTGTCTCTAAAAAAGACTGGATCTGTTTAACAGGAAAACAAGAATACTTCATACTAATCAAATGATATTATACAAAAAAAAATATTGCATGAAAAGATTATATATCCTTGGACTCCGAGAGGTATGGGCCTCCATCAAACTGACTGTAAGTATAGCTCTACGACAGTGGGTCTGCATATGTGTTTGCTCACTTCATCAGATGCAGATGTTGTGAAAGTTCTAAACCACAAAGAAAACAAGTCTAAGAAAACATCCTCACTCAGATTAGCAAAGCCATTTCACAAAGAAATGGATATAGATACCAATCTGTAATGGATGAAAAACAGGTATCATCAGAATGTGCTAAAAAGTATATAAAAATGATGACCAACTGGAAGAGAATTGGAAATCCACAATTACAGTTGTAAGTATAGGAAATGTTTGGAATAACCACATGTTGATCAAGATTTGAGCATGGAATGGCTAAGCAGAGGTGAATTTCAGTGAAAAAGTGAAAGACTAATAGAGGGAGCCGAGGGGAGTGGACTGCATACAAGATGCCTTAGAAAATCTATAGAAAATACAGGAGACATAGACAAGTGTAGGTTCTGCAGTAAATAAACAGAATTAAATGTCTGCCTGGTTACTGGCTATAGTATACTTATGGTTGAGGTTCTGCATATTGAAAGGAATAACAAAGTGGCAATTTTATTTTATTTTATTGATGAATGTGTAAACATCACAAAATATATAAGTAGCTAAGAAGCAATGGAAACTGGGACCATAAAGAAATGCTGAAAAGAAGTAATGAACATCTGGGTTCATCCAATACCAGCATTTAAGAAAGTGGAAGCAAGAAACCCAGATGTAGTATTTAAAGAAAAAAGGTCTAACGCAGCATTAATTATTGCAATAATTATACCGAGTGACAACAGTGTATTACATACTGTGAGACATAAAGTTATTAAATATCAATACATGGAAGTACATAAATAGTGCCATAATCATGGACTAAAACTATATACAAAAAAATTACCATATAATTTGGGAAATTATCTATGCTGGGGAATTGCCACATTGATAATATGCCCCTTAAAGTTGACCCAGTTGTTCTGGATTTGGAGACTTGTGTGGACATTGATCTAACTTTAGACTAACATGTATCCATTGTTGTAAGAAAGTCCTTCTATATTAAACATCTTATAAACAAATGGATTGTGTCTAGATCTAGACATGTCATTGCCCCCCTTTACTCAAACCTCATTAGGCCAGTCATTAAATATAATGCCTCCTTTGACATGTATCTGTCCAGACACATGCAACAATTGGAATGCCCACAGAGATACCTTACTAAAGGGATACAAGGCCTAAACAACATGCCCTACATGGACAGGCTCAGAGCCCTTTCCCTGCACTCAGTATACTACAGACTACTAAGAGGTGTCCTGTGTTTGACATACAAAGCATCCTCTGACACAATGCTGATGGATTTACTGCACATCAGTACGTCAAATGGCGTCAAAATTAGTCTAGGGATCTAAACCTCATCTGCAACATCAAGAGAATGGTTTGGACATGCATGTTTATTTCACATTAGATACCGCTGCTGTGGAACAGACTTCCCATCGACATAGAACAAAGTTCATCCCTGTCCATTTTCAAGTACAACTTACATCTATGGATGGGAAACAGAAAATTTATACCAGTACTGCCCCCTGTACTGTTAATGGACAGAGGCAACTCCTAAATGATTTATCCCATGTATGAGTCCCCTCAAATTGTCTATGGTATAATCTCAGTTACTCTTATTGGGGGTAACATATATAATTCTTGATCATGGGATGGGTAAAGCCAGTCTATAGGCAAATGGAATAGGTTATTTTGAGCACAAAAAAAGAAACTGAGTAGGTTTAAAATGGCTCATGACAGCAGATAGCCTTCATCTTATCTATGAACCTATGTCATGCAATTTTTGGAAGTAATTAAAAATCCTAGGGTGTGTTAGTTTAGGGGTCAACATAGCTAGATACTTCCATTTGCTTTGGGACTCTTAAATACCTCCTAGTTTAAAAATTGTTCTCACTTTGTCACTTATTGCTTTCCTTTGGAACTCTGTTATGCTGAGCAGTTTTAAGTTTCCTCTCTCTCTGGCTTACTTTCAGTGCTGAATTGTATTATATCTATTCTAGCAGGTAGCTCAGAAAAGATCCCTTTATTTTGTATTAGTAACTATTTTTCTTCTTACTTCTGGGCCTTAGATTATGTTTCATCTGTCTGAACAGTAGGGATAAACTTCCCCGATAGCCCAATTTAGTATCTGGGAGAGCTCCAAATATAACTACAAAAGCTTCAGCTCATCTCCAAATTTTTAACACATTTATGTGAGAATATCATTTTCTGTTTCGTGTTTGTCTTATTTTGTATTTCACTTTGTTCATTTTATCAACCACCTCAAATGCTCCTTGCCATCTTGCTTATCTTATTTTCAGCAAAGTGTACCAGTACTAACACTTTGTCCAAAGTTCCAGTACTAACACTCTGCCCCAAGTACCAGTACTAACACTTTGTCCCATGTACCAGTACTAACAATGTCCAAAGTTCCAGTACTAACACTCTGCCCCAAGTACCAGTACTAACACTTTGTCCCATGTACCAGTACTAACAATGTCCAAAGTTCCAGTACTAACACTTTGTCCCATGTACCAGTACTAACACTCTGTCCCATGTACCAGTACTAACACTTTGCCCCATGTACCAGTACTAACACTTTGCCCCATGTACCAGAACTAACACTTTGCCCCATGTACCAGTACTAACACTCTATCCCATGTACCAGCACTAACACTTTGTCGCATGTACCAATGTACTAACACTGTGTCCCGTGTTCCAGTACTAACACGCTGTTCCATGTTCCAGTACTAACACTTTGCCCCATGTACCAGTACTTACACTTTGCCACATGTGCCAGTATTAAAACTCTGTCCCATGTACCAGTACTAACACTGTGTCCCATGTTCCAGTACTAATACTTTGTCCCATGTTCCAATATTAACACTTTGCTCCATGACTAGTACTAACACTCTGTCCCATGTACCAGTACTAACACTCTTTCCCATCTTCCAGTACTAATACTTTGTCCCATGTTCCAGTACTAATACCTTGTTCCACGTACCAGTACTAATATTTTGTCCCATGTGCCAGTACTAACACTCTGTCCCATGTTTTAGTACTAATACTTTGTCCCATGTACCAATACTAACACTTTGCCCCATGTGCCAGTACTAACACTCTGTCCCATGTTCCAGTACTAATAGTCTGTCCCATGTACCAGTATTAACACTTTGTCCAATATTCCAGTACTAATACTTTGTCCCATGTACCAGTACTAACACTTTGTTCCATGTTCCAGTACTAACACTCTGTTCCATGTTCCAGTACAAATACTCTGTCCCATGTACCAGTACTAACACTTTGTACCATGTACCAATACTAATACTTTATACCATGTACCAATACTAACACTTTGTCCCATGTAGCAGTACTAACACGTAATCCCATGTTCCAGTACTAACACTTTGTCCCATGTACCAACGCTAACATTTTATCCCATGTACCAGTACTAGCACTTTGTCCCATGTACCAGTACTAACACTCTGTCCCATGTACCAGTACTAACACTCTGTCCCATGTTTCAGTACTAATACTTTGTCCCATGTTCCAGTACTAACACTTGGTACCATGTTCCAGTGCTAACACTTTGTCCCATGTACCAATACTAACCCTGTGCCTCATGTACCAGTACTAACACTCTGTCCCATGTACCAGCACTAACACTCTGTCCCATGTTCTATTACTAATACTTTGTCCCATGTTCCAGTACTAACACTTTCCATGTACCAGTACTATCACATTGTCCCATGTTCTAATACTAACACTCTGTCCCGTGTACCAGTACTATTAGTTTGTCCCATGTTTTAGTACTAGCACTCTGTCCCATGTAACAGTACTAAAACTCTGACCCATGTTCCAGTACTAACACTTTGTCCCATGTACCAGTACTAACACTTTGTCCCATGTGCCAGTACTAAAACTCTGTCCCATGTACTAGTACCAAAACTCTGTCCCATTTTCCAGTACTAACACTTTGTCCCATGTTCCAGTATTAACACTTTGTCCCATGTACCAATACTGACACTTTAGCCCATGTACCAGTACTAACACTCTGTCCCATGTACCAGTACTAGCACTTTGTCCCATATTCCAGTACTAACACTTAATCCCATGTACCAGTATTAGGACTTTACCCCATATTCCAGTACTAACACTTAATCCCATGTACCAGTACTACCACTTTGCCCCATATCCCAGTTGTTGTTGTTTGTTTTTTCAGCTTTTCCCAGTTAGGGGTCTCCACAGTGGAACTCTGGTCCGCTAATGATTGGCAGTAGATATTTTTATGGTGCCAAGTTGCCAGCCCAATGCCCAAACTTCAGCGAAGGCACGCCCATTCACGCATGTCTTTCAGAGGCCACTCGACTGCAGGGAGGACATGCAACACTTAATCCCATGTTCCAGTTCTATTACTTTGTCTCATGTTTTAAGCATCCTGACTCTGACATCCTTATTATACACTCTTTGCTGCATCTCTTGTTTCCTGTACATTGTCATAGGTTCATAGGTGTATATTAGGCTAATGAACACTAGGGCCCTTGTAAGCCTAGCCATGCAACCAAAATGTGGTTCACAAATTTGATTTATATAGGTGGTGATTTACTGATTGCCTCTGTCCATCAGAGACATAGAAGCCAGACCAGGAGTGAATTTCTCATTACTCATCCATGTTCCAAGTTGCACTTAAAAAGGGATAAGGAGGAACTCTGCTTCACATGGATGGGGTGCCTGCTCTAGAGAAAAAGAATTCTCTGAGAAGCATATCTGTCCCTCCAACATGTTCTATTTATGTCACAAGCAAAATGTAGGTCTTTTAATTTAGTAGTTCTGTTGCTGTATATTTTGCAAATTTACAGAGTTTATCAAAACAGGGTCCAGGGATGCCCTGTTTACCAGGCAAAGATCATCTATCAGAAGTCTGAATGATACTGAGTAAAGAGATAGGACTTTGAGGCGATTAGTGTAGGACATTGTATTTATCCATGTATTCTTCTTGTAAGGAACCTTTGTGGATGTTTCAGGTGCTGCATGTGTCTGGTCAGGTACATACCAATGGGGGCATTATACTCTATGCTGGGTCTGATGACAGAATGAATACAGAGGTATGATGACCTATCTGGACCTAGATGCCAAGGATTTTCTTGCTACTTTGGACACATGTTGGTCAAAGACTAGGTTACTATCTACATGAGTTTCCTGATCCCTGACTAGTAAATTGACTTTTAAGGGTGTTTTATTGATGACATAGTTATGTGGTGTGGTAAACTTCCTAAAAGGTCATTTTTGGTATTGAGCTTTAAACCGCAGCTTTGGCACCAGGCACTTGTATTAAACCTTGCTGAAGGGTATTCTCATCTTGGGGAGATTCAATGATTGCTCCCAGTGTTTACAAAATATTAGCATAACAATTTAAACTTTTATTGTTTATTTTTAAAGTGTGTTTTTTTACTTTTAAACAGGGTTTTCTCCATCCTCTCAAGTCTGCTGGGCTTTGTCCAACAGGCCCCAAGGATGTCTCCCATATAGTAATTTATATGTGGTAAATTCTGTTGAAGTTTAAGGCACTTCTCTGAGTTTACATCAGTGTTTTTATACAGATTAGGTCACCTTGTATTTCTTCATGGTAATTTTGATTTAAGAACCAGTTCATTCCCATATTCATTCATTTATACATTTTTTTATGAATGAATGAAATAATGAAAGACATTCGTTGACAATGGCATAATTATTCTGCTCACAATCTGTTATTGATAGACACATTTTTCAGTACTGACTATGCAGTCATTGCATGCAATGAAATTGTACTGCCTTTCACTTAAAGCTGTGGCTCCTCAGAAACCACAGTGGTGGTATGGTGTTGTGGTGCTGAGTAGTCTCAACAGCCCTACAATTAGAGACAATATCTAACTAAGCACAAGCATGTTATTGCATTTATACCTTAGGACTTGGCTGGTGTACAAAGGCTGCTATCAAGGGCCTGAATCTATAGATGAGACCATACATATCTTGATTTATTTCAGCTTCTTTAAACTGAGTCCTGTTGTTGTACAGCCTTATACTATATATATATATATATATATATATATATATATATATATATATATATATGGCCTTTGCCTAGCTTGAGATATAATTCTTATTTAGTAATATAATTTGCTGTCTACATACAGTAAGTGTTCTCTGTAATATATATCCTTGATTTTGTTTTACTTTCTTTTTTAATCTGTTTATGTATTAACTAACATTAGGAATATATCAGGTTATGTATGGTATCCTTACTGTTTTTCATGCCACCATAAGTGATATTCAGATGATGAAAATGGAAGGTCACCAGGTGGGTTTAATTCATATGTAAGTCAGAGCAGAGTAAGACAGCTGTGCTTTTTTTTACATCTTCCTCCTCCTCCTTTGAGTTTGTGAGATCTCAGAGTTAATATATCTTAAGGTACAGTGATGCTGGGGGGAGCTTTGCCTCACTCCTAGGAAAATGTTTTTTTATGGAAGATGCACTTCATGTTTTTTTTAATGATGATTGCAGTTTTGACATGATGTAGAACATCAGTTTAGACATCGATGAAGGCTACTCCATGTAGAACAAAACTGGTATGTTTTCCAAACTTGAGAGTGTTGCTGCTTTGTCACCTTCCAATGTCTGAGGTGTTTTGGGCTTTATTAATCACACGTCCACTGAACAAGACTACAATTATTCATAGCAGATCCATTATGAATGAAACTGTCCCAAAAGGATTAACCCTTTTTCACAATTAAGACATAGAAATATATGAGTAAAAATGGAAACTAAGTAATAGAGAGTAAAATAAAATACAATGCACATTTCTATTTCAGCTTAAATGTTTCTTAAGTAAGAAAATATAAGTGTACTGACAAAATTTAAGTAATATGAAAATGTGTATCATTGAAAGTGGAATATATCCATTATGCTACTTTTTTAGCGTAATTTGTATGACTGCTTTAAAGGTTCATAGATTACTACTAAGCTAACTGCCCTTGTAGGATACTTTAAGCCTAGTCAATTACCCCATGGGAGAATCAAACCCTGCACCTTGTGCTTGTAAGGTAATCACCTTAATCATCATGCTTTAGTATTATATATTTAAACGGCACTTGCTACAAGCTTTACTTTTAGCTGAACTGTACACATATTCTGCATGTACAACTAAATAAGATTATTAAACATACATGTAAAGGTTCCTCCTTATTTCCATGAATGCCTGCTCATTGAGCAGAAAAATCACACCAAACTCATACCATGATAAATAACAATAACAACAGAAACAACACATGTCAAAACATTGCAGAACTGTATACCTTTTTTGCTGCATACTCTATGTGTGTGGATGTGTGGTGTGTACTCACACCTTTGCCATTTATGTGAAGTGGCTGCACAATGATAAAAAAAGGGATCAAACACTCCTTTTAATTGGGTCTCTGCATATTCTCTGTGCACAGCAGACTTAAAAATGACAAAACACCAATTTAACAGTTTGCAATAAAAGCATGAACAAAACACATGAACATCCTATCAAAACAACATATGATAACCCAGTTGTCTCATATGACTCAGTGACAATTTAGCAAATAGGGCAATACAAAAATAGGAATTTAATAAATCTAACCTGAAAACATGATATTTCCAAAACAAATCAAGTCTTATCTAAAATTTTATAATGCAAATTGTGTTTTCTGTATTTTAGCATAGGGAGAGCTATGCTTACTGTACAAATTTAGGAAAATACAACTTTGTTAAGCACCTTTCTGATGTAATAATGTTGCTTACAATGCTCTGTTATGCACTCTTGAACACCATTAGGCTTTAGTCTCATAACAGTGGATGAGCAGCCAACATTAAATAGGAGAGTGAAGCTAAAGCACCTTTAAAAGCTTGCAAAGCATGTCAAATTGTTTTTTTTTGAGTGGCAGTGTGAAATGTATTACAGGTTTTTAGAGGATTAAATATAGGGCAGGATTCACGAAGCCTCAGTGTAAAAGTTACAAGTCTTACACGGAGGCTGCAGTTAAACGGTGTGATGTCAGCATGCCATGCATATTCATGAGGGCATGCTGACTCACACCCAAGGCTAACACGGTCCATGTAAGAAAGTAGGGGGCATGTCCGTTGGGCGAGCCCTGCAAACGGACACGCCCCCAGAAGAGTAACAGTCCCGAAAGTAAACCCCCACGACAGAGTCCGCATAAATGTCAATAAACACAACACAACACATGCTGCCACAGACTATAAACATAAAATGTAAAAATGAACATGATATATAATTTTTTATAAGTTTTAAAGATGTTTGCCTGTGATTGCGCTTGTTTGCGCGGGCGTGCCTGTCGCTTAGCCACAGTTAGCAGTCAGTGGAAAAGCATATGAGATCTAAATATGCAAAGTAAGCCAAGAAGCAATAGTGTAGCAGTAGAGACGTTGGCTGAAGAGGAGGCAGTCATGGTTCGAACCCCCACAACATCAATTTTTATTTTAGTGAAATAAGCACGAAACAATTCCCTGACATATATGTACATATATACAATTATTTTTATGTAAAATGTAATGAAATGGGCCATGTATTATGAAGAAATGTGTGATAATAAAAAAAAAAACAAATGTCAGAAGTGCCTATAGCTGAGCTACACTCTAACAAGCTGAGTATATCTGCCCATAGGTGAGCAGTGGTTTAACAGGTGTAAAATGAGTGCCCGGGGTTGAGTAGCATTGTAACATGCTGAAACTGTGTGCCCATAGCTGAGCAGAAAGTAATATGCGTGCTGACAGCCAAACGACGCGTAAACCAGCGTAACCCGTTTGCGCGGAGCTGTGCACTGAGCCAACAAGCTAACCGGCGGGCAACGTTGAGCAAGCTGTATCAAAACTGCCTTTACACAGACACACCTCCTAGCCTGTGTAGACAATCATAAAATAAAAAAAAAGCAATGGCCAGGCTCGAACTCAGGATACCATGCACCATAGTCAAAGTACTGAACCACTAAACCATGACAGCTGCTCTTAGAAATGCAGTAAAAGCATATATATAGGAATGAATGGAAAGAGAAGCATGACAAAGCAGGTTTTGTGAAGCCGATACATTTCCAAAATGGCCAATCACAGATAAGTGGGGGAAAAAACGGCATATATAAGCCCCATAGGCGGGAATACACAGCATAACTGATTGTGGAACCGATTTGCAGTCAGGATGGCAGGTGTAGGAGAGGGTAGTTGCTTCCGAGCACAGAGGTGGGGCATTGAGGAGTCCAAATATATGGTTTGGCTCCTCGTCCATGATCATGAGGCCCAACTCATGCAGGGCCAGGTCCTGTGGGGAGCATACAAGGCTGAGGCATGGGACCGGTTGGCACATGATCTCACCAGTGCCACAGGAATACCAAGGACTGGTGAACAGGTCCATCACCACCATGCGGACCTGAAGAGACGGAAGCAGGACCAACTGAACCGTTGGATCCAGGAGGCCCGGCAAATGCCCAACGCCCCACTACTGAGTAAGTTACATGTAATTATTTATGTAGAAAGTTAACCTAGCTGATATTATGGAGATGTGTATTCCAATATTACTTCATTTATATTACAGTTGCAGGTGTCCGTTCTGCGAATCGTCGAGCCTATGCCGATAGGCTTGTGCGGTTGCACCACCAGGCAGGTTAGTAATTCTCTCCCTGTAACTGTTAAAAAATATAAGTATGACAGCTTGCAAAAGAGTGCAGTGTAGTCCCCTATTAATATAAAGTGCAAGTAACAGTGTAAGAGAGATTCTGCTAGTACTGTGTGATTACATAAGTGTGATGCAGCCTGTAATCCAAAAATAAAAATGAAACAAGTCTGAAATAAAGATGTTCCACCTGTAATATAATAGTACATAACCTGCAGCAGGCTGTAAATTACAGCTATACAAGCTGAGTAAAATACATGTGTGAAATATATCCCCGTTTAAATTCTGAAACATGACACAAGTGAGACTGTTGGAAAGGATTGTTGTAACCAAGTAAAACATGTCAATAAAGCCTAGAATTAAGTACCATCCTGAATTGTAAAAATAAAACAAGTGTGTGAGAAAGAGGTATGAATCCACCAATAAAGTTGTAATAACTCCTGAATAAAGTATACTGCAGTCAGTACAGAATGAAATGAATGTGACAGGCACAACCAAACAGCGAAATGTGTGTAATAAAGTACTGAAGCTGGAATGTGTGTCCCACAATTTGGATATGTTGCTGTAAGTTTGCAATATGCAGATAGTATGGTTGTATGAAATACCAAACATCCACAGTTGTCTAGAGCCATATAAAGCAAATGTAGCAGGATGCTGTAGCTGAACAGAGCCAGATATGAATGTGTATGAATAAAAATGAAATGTATATTAATGTAGCAGTAACATTCCCATCACCAACCTGCATAAGTTTACACATAGGAAACTGTAGTCAGACCTGTAGTGTGTATATATCTGCAGTTAGTAGAAATGTACAGCATATGTATAGGTATTTGAAGTTGTTAATGAAATATTTCTTCACCCTACCCTATAACCACAAATAATCTATTCCACATGAAATGGGTATGTGTCTTTACAATTAACTCCCCTGGACATTTGTCCTGTTGGTTCATACATATTTGCATGTACGTTGATGCATGTGCCCTGTTCATACATCCAAACCTGATGGCCTGTTGCCATCAATCAACCCTGCATGTTGTTGGATTGTGTATTGTTGTTCAAATTATGCATGTGTTATGCTTGCTGTTCAATGGCTTGAATTTATGGGTGTTTGGTGAATGGGAATACTAATGCATGCTGTTACAACTAATTGTGAATGGTATTGTATGTTACTAACCCAAACTGTCATAAAATAATGCAAAACATAGGACGACAGGGAAGGTGGGTTCCAGCGGACCCACCTCTCCCACCTCACCTGGCAAGTGCACCTGGCAGTAGTGCCCAGGCCGGACCCTCCTCCGGTGGCCCTGTGCCACCTGCAGCTGGAAGCACTGCAGGGGATGGGGCTCGTCCCCCCTATGCAAGCGTGGCCAGAGGAGAACATCCACTCACCCTCCATAGTGTCCGGACTGTGGTGCATAGGGAGATCAGGCATGCTGTGCTTGGGCCCCTAAGCCAGCTTGAGGCACGGGTGGCACAACTCACGGGCGTGCCTGCTGCCCATCCTACACAGCCCCCAGCACAGCCCCGTCCTGGGCAGTGAAGGCACAGTGGCAACTGCCCATGGGTGGGGATCTCAGTTCCACTGTTGCCATCTGTGGACTCATGGGCTCGAGATATCCAAACATCCATCCCCGTCAATTGTGTATCCCCCCACATGTGTCATACACGACCCCTGTATGCATCTTGTTTGTCTTGTCTGTTAACCTCCCCTACCTACCTCCCCAGCTATACTGACTTCCTGTACCTGACATACCACTCTCACCTGAAAAAAAAAGGGCACTCTGTACCCACAAAAAAATTACGCCCCATACATAGCTGCCCATTTTGCACACATGTCTGCCGGACATGTAAACTGGCAATTACAATTGGCTGTACAACAAATATTGTTGTCCTCACACCTCTCTCAGGGGTGGAAGGTTTCAAATTTCACACCAAATTACAAACATATGCACAGCTGTTGCTGATGAAGAAATGGGCAGCTATGGGCCTTTCCTACATCCCTCCTGCAAAACCCGAGCTTGTTTTCCTACTGTCCTACCCTCTTTGTGCCCCCTTTTTCACCACTTTCCTATCTCCCCATTTTCTTTTCTTTAAAAGAAAATAGTCGGCAGGTGTCTTGAGAGTAAGCACTTTTAAGCAGTAGTAAGCGGGAGTGCGCTTCTGTGCGCTTAGCTAAGCGTGTGTGCGTGAAGCTAAGTGGCAGTGCGCATGTGTGAGCTCCGTGCAAACCAGCACTAACCCGCTTACAACTGCTTAAAAGTGCCTTAGTCCCTCTGAATGACAAGGCCTGTAGTTTGCTCAGCAGCAAAATAAAATACCTCTGTCAGTCTCGAACCCAGGACCTTGGAAACACTAGTCTGCATGACTTACTATTAATCCATGACTTCTATACAAGAACATTGTGCTGAAAGAAATATATCATGAAATAGTAGGAATTAATGTACAGGGAATATAGCATGTCTAGTACACAAAGCATGTCATGTATATTTACTGTCAAATCTAGTGGATTTGTAAAATAGTACTGTGTGAAGAGAAACAGCCATGCTAGTTGATAGCTAGTAGGTAATAATGTCACAGTAGCATCTGGAAGCCACACACATACTCAGAGCAGGATAAACACTGCCATAGTTGAATAGTTAAGAGCCCAGACATAGCAACTGTGACTGAGTTACAGGGATGTCCCTTATGTGAAAACAAATGACAACTGTGCCCCACTGACACACTGTGAAATGTACTAACAGTAGACAGAAAGGTGTCACAACACATGCAATGGTAACTATGAATTACTGAAAGTATGCACCACTTGCACGTTACAAATGGTGTAGTAATACATATGCTCGAAATAACCCACAGTCACAACTGCAGAATATCAGAATATTTCATTGGAGTATCCCACTGATATGTACCATTCCATGAGGCTGATAAAAGATGCACCTGAGAGTATCTGAGGCCTGCTCAGCAGCATGATCAAATACCCTTGTAAGTGTCAAGGCCCACACCATGGCCAGACCACACTGCATGCAGTAACACCCTACCACAACAAACACATAGGGAATTGCTGCCCAAACAGATATTGCAAGCATTACAAGCTGTGAATGTAAATGGAAAATAGGAAAGCCATAGCAACACATTACAGGAAAGACACCTAGCAGGCATACAAGGAGTGAATGTAAAGGGCAAATATTGAAGCCATAGCAACAGATTGCAAGAGCCACTGCTATATACCAGCTACACCACAATTCCCACAGGAAAGAACACACACCCATATACACAGTATTACTAGTCGTAGGTGTCAGTTTACATACACACGGAGAAGAGGAAACTGGAGGAAGGAATACTCAGCTTACAGTACAACATGCATTGCAGTGTCTACAACACAGCCTGAAATATGAGAGACATACCAACCCTTACACTCACAGAACAGTGTCCACAGCAAACCAGCATGGTCCCCACCCTGATAATCTGAAAGAGCTACGCCTACCTAACAGATCTTTTTATAGCACTGTCCTGAAATCACAGTGAGAACTGCAATCACTACACAACAGGCTGCATGCAATTAGTAAATGCTGGCTAACAATTGGTGCAGAGGCCATCACATGGACACGTGCAGATACCTACAAAAGCATCCTGTACTCCCAGTCCACACATGCAATACTTTCATTACACCCTCTGGAGGTAGAGACAGAGAGAGAGAGAGAAAGAGAAAGAGAAAGAGAGAAAGAGAAAGAAAGAAATAAAAAGTTTAAAAAAAGTAACAACAAAACAAACAAGTTGACAGCAGGCCAAGTAACTGCAAGCCTATGCAAACAGCTGCAACAAACACAGGTAATGTAAAGTACTAATATAATAGTTTACATACTGTGAACCCTCCAGATGTGTTATTGGTCTGTATCTATGTATATGAAGATGTGCATAGGGCCGGGGACATACTGCAACTGTTACTGAAGGCTCTACATACATTTGTATGTGAAGGTAGCTATGTGCACATAGCAATGTAGGTTGTAGTGCAATGTACAAGTAGGTTGTACAGTAATGGATGTTCATCAGTACGTTACTGTGTGTATACATATGTGGAACTAAAAAGGTGTATATATATATATATATATATATATATATATATATATATATATATATATATATATATATATGTAATACATATGTATATCGAGATATGTATGTGTATATATATATATATATATATATATATATATATATATACATCTATGTATACATAGATAGAGAGGGATGTAGAAATACATAGACATATATAGTTTCACAGTGTCATAGTTTAGTACTAGGCTATCTTCATACAGTGTACAGAACAGATTTAGAAAACTGTGCCTCTGTCTAGTAGTGACACAGTGAAGACCCCCTTACATAATAGAATTAGTTTACTGTGCCTCTGTCTAGTAGTGACACAGAGATGACCCCTGGTGTAAACCTATTATCTCCCATCCACTTGTCAAGAATTCACATGAAGAGAGTCAGTGAGGGGCTCTGCCTAACATGAACTGGGATTCTGTTCCAGAGTATGGGAAGCCTCTGAGTTATGAATCTGTCCCTACAGCATGTCCTATTCATATTTGTGCTGAGGTTTAAATCTTTAGCTCTTGTGGTTCTGATGGATTTTGATTTTATGAGGTGGAACATGTCCATCAATTCCTGATTGGACATGGCCTTGTACATCAGGCACAGATCACCTCTAAGTAGGCGGTATGCTACGGAATAGAGCTGGAGTTTCTTTAGTCTGGCAGCATATGACATTTGTTGGAGACACTTGATCCTCTTGGTGAGGTACTTATGGGGTCTCCCTAGCTGTTGCAAGTGCCAGGTGAGGTACATACCAAATGGGGCATAGTACTCATTCATGGGCCTGATAAGGGAGGAGTATAGGGGTACAATGACCTCCTTTGATCTGGATGTGAATCCCTTCATGATAAGGTGGGCAAGGTAGGAAGTCTTTCCAACCACTTTGGCAACGTGGGTGTCAAATGAGAGGTCAGTATCAATTTGTGTCCCCAGGTCTCTGATTACTTTGTCTGTACTCAGTGGGTTACTGTCTATGTGATAATATGTGGGTACTTTGTTTTTCCCAAAGGGGATGACTATACATTATTTGGCATTCAGTTTAA
This sequence comes from Protopterus annectens, assembly GCF_019279795.1. Lineage (NCBI taxonomy): Eukaryota > Metazoa > Chordata > Ceratodontiformes > Protopteridae > Protopterus > Protopterus annectens. The sequence continues at coordinate 1,313,304,623 of NC_056733.1, forward strand.
GGCCATGACTCCGGCACCAGTTGTCCGTTTCAGTGAGGCCTTTCCGTAGGATGTATGTGTCAGCTGGTGTATCGACTATGGCGCCTAGTATGCAGTCATCTTTGAACTTTGTCAGCCACTACCCTCCCATGTTTGCTTCCACATCTGAGAAATAAATGCCGAACATGAGGGACCACTTGTGACTGGCTCTGAGTCTGACATGGCACCAGCGATTTTGACTTTATGGTTTCTATCCTTTAGCCGGTTTGCAACCCATCTTGTGACATATGGATTTACATTTAAGCTGTTGAGCTTGTCTATGATGCCAGAGTGGGGTATTGTGTCGAAAGCTTTAGCCAAGTCCAGATAGGCTGTATGGACTGCTGTGCCCACGTCAATGGCTATAGTGACTGTTTTGAAAAGGTCAACCAGGTTCAAAAGGCAGGATCTGCCCTTTACAAAGCCGAACTGGGTGGGATCAAGTGTCTGTAAGTCCCTAATGTCTCTGTGTAAGAGTTCCATAATGAGTCTTTCCATAGCTTTGCAGACCAGGCTGGTTAAGCTTATGGGGCGGTAGTTACCAGGGTCTGTAGAGGTGCCTCCTTTGTGGAGTGGGACTACTGTTGCTGTATGCCAGTGTTCAGGTACATATCCTGTAGTAAGGCTACGGTTAAATAGCATTTTATGTGCGGGTTTAGCTCCTCTTGGAGTTCACATAGCACGCAACCCGGGATACCGTCGGGTCCCATTGATGCTGTGTTTATAGCTTTGCTGAGGGCAGTTCTCAGCTGGACATCTGAGATGACAGGGAGGTTACATTCAGCTGGGATAAGTAATTCTTCTTTTGGGGGTGAGGGAGGGGAGAAATTTGCACTGAACCTGTCTTCCAGAATGTTGGCAATATCTGTGTGTTCAGTGTAGTTTTTGTCACTGTGAACTAACTCTGAACATATCTGAGGGTTTCTGCCCAGGTTTCTAACATAGCAGAAGAAGACCTTGTGGTTATCTTTAGTGTCCATAGCGATTTTCCTCTCAAAGTTGGCCTTGCATGTTTTTATGAGAGAACGTAGCTTTCTACTAGTGCTGATCAGAGATGCCTTCTCTTTATGGGATTTTGCTCTGTCGTGCAGTAGCTTCCTTCTTTTGTTATACAGTTTGTTCATGGCTGGGGTCCACCAGACAGGACGCCTGCCCTTGGTGGAGAGAGTCTTGGTTTTATTTGGGATTGCATGACCCATGCATTCTTGGAGATGTCCGTAGAAAGCATTTGTGAAGGATTCTGCATTGTGGGATGTGGTTTCCATTGGCCCAGTGGGCTTAAAGGATACCAACTCAGTTTTAAGAAGTGTAAAGTCGGCTTTTGAGAGGTTTCTCACTGTAGTCTTTTGTGTTGTGGGTGGAGGTGGGATATGTATATCCAGGGTGATTAGTTTGTGGTCAGATGTGACTAGTGAGGAGTATACTTCCGGTGTGTAGCACATTGTCCCCATGTTTGTAATGATCAGGTCTAGTATATTATCTCCCCTTGTGGGAGAGGTGACTAGCTGTTCCATTGCATTTGAATTTATGAATTCCAGGAACCTTTGGGCTAGGGTGTTTGGGCTAGAATAATGCACCCAGTCTATGTTAGGGTAGCTGAAGTCTCCCAATATGATGGTGTTTGGTGGGACATTCATATCCTCCAATGTCTTCAGGAAGGCTGAATGGGGTTCCTGAGATTGGGAGGGTGGTCTGTAACATGCTACCAGTTGTATAGCAGTTTTGCCTACGGTTAGTTGCACCTGGATGGTCTCTGATGCTTCATGTGTTGCCACTAACCTGGAGGTGTGTGTGTCCTTGATGAATATGGACACTCCCCCTCCCTTTTTGTTTTGGCCTGAGTTTTGGGGCCAAAAAGCATGATACGATGTATAGCCTGGTACCGCTGGTGTACTCTCAGGAGCCTTGATCCAGGTTTCAGTTACTGCACAGACATCGAGATTGATAGAATATGTACGTACAGATATATGTAATACACACATACATATATAGATATATGTAGATACATATACATATACAGACAAATCTGACTGTCAACAGATATGTCTGTATATGACTATCTCTCTCTCACTGTCCCACCCCCTCTCACTCTCTCTCTCCCTCTGTCTCTCTCTCTCCCCCCCTCTCTCCCCACATCTATATGTATATATCTATATCTATATCTATATATATATATATATATATATATATATATATATATATATATATATATATATATATATATATATATATATATATATATATATATATATATATATATATATATATACATATATATATACTGAGTGAGGCACATGTGTGCAGATGTGGCTGCAACAGGTGCCTGGTGACAAAGGCATGGAGTGAACACCAGTGTGGATACTGGAGTACCATACCCCATTCCAAAACACTGACACCAGTAGCCACCACATATGTGCATGCCTACCCACCACTGCATGTGTCAGGGGGGAACAGGGGTAACAAGTGTACAATAGGCTCCCCATTGATATACACAGTGGCACACTAGTCCTGTAATACCTGTACATGGAATGTGTCAGCAGACATGGTGTGTCAGCTATGGACATGTAGGTCACTGTACCCCTCTACACCCCACAATGTCCTACACGGTATGTACCTCCCATGACAGCTACAGATATGGAGAAGGACACAGACATACATAAGTAACTGTGTCAATGCACTCAAACACATTACCTATGCAGAGTGACTGACAAGACCACAGAGCACACCCAGACTACCTACATAGAGGTTACCACTGCTGGATATACATAGTTAGGTCACACCCATGACAGTTGTCCAAAAACCATGGTAACACCTCCAACATCCACAACCCAAATTACCTATGTTTGTCATCCTTGTCACCGCAGTATAGAGCACATGGTGGAGGTACAGGTCCCTACCCACAGATAAGACATACCCTGAAGTAAACCACACAGAATTAAGAAGCAAGGCTCCCCATGAGTAGATGTCAGACATACCCCTGCTGAATGTTATGCAGATAGGTAATATGCCATATGAGTCACCCTGTGTAACTGTTTTACAGGAGCAGGTATGATCATATCACATGTGTCACAAGGGGCAGGGTAGCATAACAGTATGCTGCTGTAGGCCCAGGGCCAATAGCATACTACCTACCTAAGACACAATGCACACCCATGAACCCATTGCAAACCAAATATGTGAGATGGAATGAGTGTGCCAGTGACTGGGTGCATGTTATGTACTGGTGTAATTGCTCACCATGACTGTCTGTCTGTCATGGTAGTGTGTGTCCTTGGTGTGAGGCCAGAGACAGATGTGTGAGGTATTGCGATCAACACATACTACATTGCCATATGTTGTGCTGTGTTACCCTGTATGTGACTGTGGTGTAGGTAGGGTTATGGTAAGTAAGAGTAGTGTGCATTACCAGTGAAATATGTAACGTACATTGCATGCAGTGCATGGGTTGATAATGTTCCCCATACAGTACCTTGATACAAACCCTCAGTGTGAGGTTGTGCATTGGACCTGAACCAGTGTGCTGACTGCTGGAGTATACTAGTCTGTCGTATGGAGTGTGCCAGGTACTGTTGCATAGTTGTCGGCTGAGCACTATCTGGTCATTTACATGTGTATCCCCCAATAGACAGACAGATGCTATATATGGGGGTTAAGTTATATCACTACAGTCGAGTATTATGTGTATTATGTGTGCCATAGTTTGCTGATATATATTGCTGACATATTTTCCTTCTCCTTTTCGGGGCTATGGTTCACCAGCGAAACCCTGTGTACTCCGCTGCAGAGGAGGAAGAGATACACCAGAGCCTGGTGCGGGATTCCACAATACTCTTTACCTGCACCAGCCAGAACCAGCAGGAGAGGGCTGCACTGTGGCAAGACCTGGTCCGTCGGGTAAATGACATAGGCACACATAACCGGACATATGAGCAGGCATGCCATTACTGCAGTGATTTAATTAGAAATGTCCGTCAGCGTGTGTCGGATATCCACAGGCAGCAGCTTGCCACAGGTGGTGGGGTGGCTAGACATCCCCCCTCACCAGACTGGAGGGACTACTCCTAAGTGTTGTGGCTCCAGCTCAACAGCAACAGCAGCAGCATACATGTGTAATGATGGAGGCTGGAGCCACACAGCAGCAGGACACAGAGCATGCAGGTAACATGCCATGTGTATAGTTGACTGTTCTGTACACTGTTAGTTTATGCATGTGTGAGGTGTGTCCTCGGTTTGTAGCTGTAATCTTGGTAATTATTGTGCAAGAGTGATATTCTCAATATCAGCAGTAGACCTGTGGAAGCCAACTGTTGCACTACTGAACTGTATCATACTCACAGTATCAATGGCACAGTTGTGCCCACTGACAATAAATGTCTGATTTCTGCAGGTCCCTCTGGTGTAACAGCAAGGCAGCCTATTCATGCTGGTGAGTGTGTTATAACAATACCTTCAATACTCCTGATACTAATAGTAATAATAGGCTCAAGCAGTAGTGCTATGTGTTTGATTGCAGGTGTGTTTATGTCTGTGTGTTAATATTTCATATACTGAGGAGTGCATGCATGTGTGCATGTGTGCATGTGCCTTGTGTGCATGTGTGCATGTGCGCATGTGCCCTGTGTGCATGTGTGCATGTGTGCATGTGTCCTGTGTGCATGTGTGCATGCATGTGTGCATGTGTGTATCAGTGGTGACATTGTGTACACATTGTAAACTGTGTTTCCTGTCTTACTCCCACAGGTTCTGGTGCTGCTCTGGTGTTGTGCAGCAGGGAACCTGAATCAGCTGCCATGGATAGTGATAATGATGATACCTGTGTAATGGCACAGGGAGGTGTGCCAGGGTCTGTTGTTGGTCAGCCAATTGACAGTACACAGTTGTCGACCCCATAAATGTGCACAGTCATCCTGCCAATACATCCTTTGTCACCAATGTCCCTAGGTGATGGACAGGATACAATGGGCATTGACCAGGATAATGTGGTATCGGTGGCACATGCATCCCCACACAGCAGCCATGACCAGGGTCCTGACATGGTACCACACAGGCATCCAGGGGTTCTCGTGGGAGCATCCGTGGGCGTACCACCCCTGTCAGACGTGCCCACAGAGGTCTTTCAACATCAGCTATGTTTCAGGCTGTAATGCAGGCACAGTCACGTATGGAACGGTACACCAGACAGCGTCTGAGGGAGCTGAGAGCATGTCGCACAGCTATGAATGACAGTATGCGTGATGTTGTGGCTGCCATCCGTAACTTCACCGAGGTCATTGACAGATGTTGGGGGGACACATTAGATCTGTTCCACAACTACATGTCCATGAGCCAGGGCAATGGTGGACGGTTGAGGCATCGACGTGGGCGTATGCCAGCAACAGCAGCAGCTGGCAGCCATGACGGACAACAACAGGCCCGCGGCCGCTCCCATAGTGCCAGCAGCAGCCCCAGCAATGCTGGGTCTGTGCTGTCATCAGACCGCCCCAGGAGACCACGTGCACGTGACTCTGGACAGTCCCAACAGGGACCTGTCTCCAGTCACCAACCCCCTGCTTCTGATGACAGTACCCAGTCTGGCTTAGTACCCAATATGGTCCTTAGCACCCCTGCCAGGCACAGGTACCGTGTCCGTGGCCAGAGACAGTGATCTGTATGACCTGGCAGGTACAGTCTGTGGCTGTCCACAAACACCTGTATATGGCAGCCATGAAGTGGGACTGTGTACATGCATACACACATGCAAACTGATAACACGTAGGGCTACCGCATACACTCACACACACTGCATCAACATTGCCCCATCTTGTACTGCTGTCCCTCACCAACACACACACACAGACATGTCAATTGGTTGTATCAGTAGCAGACTCAGGCATACCAAGTACACACCCTGTGCATATGATGAAACTGTGTCACCTCCTGCAATCTGTAACATCGGTGCAGGAACAGGTTAGCATGGAGCTGATGCACAGGGTGACTACATAGAAGTGTAGTAATAGTATCATGTTGACAACAGTACAGTGTAATGATATCATTGTGGGTATATCCCAGCATGCCTGATGCAGTTACAGTATGAATGTCATTGTATTGTTTTGTACACCCATAGTAATTACCATAGTGTACTGTCTGCACATCTTTGCATACTGGTGGTGAGGCTGTCAAGAGATGGTCACCTACATAGGTAGCACAGGGGATACAAAAATGTACGTATTGATACTCAATGATGGTCATGTCAACTGCAAGTTGCATGCTGTCCACACTCGACTCTGTAATGAGGATGTTTGAGGATGCTGATATCTGTGCAGTACTACACAACAGGTTCAAGACTCACAAGAGCACACTAGCACTACAAGGTCACACCTCATACCATGCATGACAGCCCCAAAACACAGAAGTAGCTATGACAGGAGGGAGAGTCTCCATACATGTCAAGGATACTGTGGTGCCAGGACAGGTAGCATACATCCTACTAAGTCTGGAACTGCTGAGTGAGGGCTCAGTGTCTGTTATTCGAAATGTGTATTATTACAGGTATGAGCACTTGGGTTTCAGGCCAGTTATTCTACATTACGAAGGTACATGGTCTGTACACTTGTGGGGGGTGGGGCTGGACCCAGCCCGTCTGACCTGTGAATGTCTGGGTACAGGCTTATAGTGCCTGCATATATGCACTGTTAACTACTGGAAGTCATACACCTTGTTTGTTGTAGCATAGTCTACATCCAGGCCTGCTGACTGTAGCTTTGTTTGTATGCATGTTTGCTTGTTATGTCCCTGAAACACTGATTCCACCTGCAATGCAGATTTACAGTGCCTCTGTGGATCCCTAGTGACATCTGTGTTGCTTACTGTACTGATGTCCATGTCTCACTTGACAGAACGTCACTGTTTGTCCTGTTTGCATGTAAGTTGCCTGTAACACATTGCATATGACTTACCTCGCATTTGCTCAAGACAGCATTTATATATGCCAGCACTAACAAATCAGGAGCACTACACCCTCACATAATCACCTTGAGTACCTTGTTCCCCATTGGCCCTATGTGTCATTAATTAGTATGGGATTCAAAATGCTATTGTAGCATGTGCAAAGGTCACCTGTCAATCTACTCTCTGGTCCAGTTGGTGAATCTGTGAGTCATGTGGCAATGTTACAGCTGCCTCATATACGCAGACAACCCTCTCCCCTTCCCATAAACTTACAACACATGTGAGAGATGCAACCACATAGCCAAACTGGGGGCTAAGCTCTCTTAACTCAGTACTGGCATACCCTGTCAGGTGGAGTGGGATACTACAGTGAATACAATACCAGTCTCACATAGACCTGCCACGACAGCAATCCAAACACAGAAACACACAGGTACATTCTTGGAATCTCAGAATAGCATCCTGCCTGAGCAGCTGACACCTGCAAAGCAGACACACAAGCAAACGTTACGCCAGAGCAGAGCACGTGCAACACATAGCTCAGAAAGCCTGTGTGCCAAACAGTCACAGCCCATACGGCTTAACAACACACCTGCTACAGTTGTAATAGGTACCTCTATCATCAGGTACACTGAGGTCCTGCTCACCAGGCTGAACAAGGTGAAGGTCACGCTGAGATGCCTGTCGGGCACTATGATCCACCACATAACACAAGCATACAGGTCTCTCCAAGGCATGTACAAATATGACTCAGTCATTGTCTGTGCCAGTGTGTATGACCTGTGACGCACCTCCCTGGACTACATGTTAGGGGACATAGAGGGGCTCTCTGAGCTTGTGGCACAGGCTGGTATGACCCTGACCTTGAGTAGCATCTTACCCTCACCAAGAATGCTGCCACAATATGTAGACATGATGATCAGTTTCTACAATTACCGTATGTTTCGGTGACATTCAAAGGGGATCCAATGCCTGTCAGCGTGGGATTACATGCTGGACAAGCCACGTTGCTTTGCTATGGACAGCTTGCACCTGTTACCCATGGGCCGTTGTATATTGGCAGAGGCTCTTGCTACACACATAGTGCCTTTGTATGCAAGGCTGATATTACATAGCCACCTACACAGGTATCACACGGGAGAGGACACTAATAGTAATGCTACTCAACACCAGCAGTGTAAACCTCAAGATGCATGCAGTGGAAACTGTCCTTAGCATGGGGAACAGCAATATCCATGCAGTAACAGACTCCTGGTACACGGCTCCCAGCTGCACCCCATCACTGCCAGGTCATACCTCATACCATGCTTGTCATCCCCTACACATGCACCAAACCAGAACAGGGGGGATGTATCCAAAGGCACCTCAGATTCACACACCCCCAGGTTGGTGGCACAGCACAAAGCATCAGAGCCTATCCATGTGCAACTAACAGTGGGTTAGACTGCCTTCAGGTTCATAGCCTGGTACACACCACCCTCCCATACCCAGGAAACCCACTTGGCCTTCCTGACAACACTGGGAATATGACGGTCTCTACAAACACCATTATATGGGTGGACTGCAACTACCCAAACATAGAGTGTGAGCATTACTCTAGCTCCAAGACCCTAGCTGAAAGGTTCCTAGCATTCATTCCCTGCATTCCTATGGAACAACTTGTTACCACTCCCACAAGAGGTGAAAACATGCTGCACCTGTTCATCACCAACATGTGGACTATATGCTCCAGACCAGTCGTGTATCCCTCACTGGTAGGATGACACCATCTACAACTCACACTGTATATTCACATACCACATGCAGCCCCTGCACAGAACACCACAGTCATACAGTTGTCTAATGCAAATTCCATGTATTCACATGAGGCAGGCTTCGGACATGGGAACTATTGAAGGCCACAGGTACATATGTGTATGTGGCCCACACATACATCATGTGTGCATTGACATTACTGATATAATGTATGTCGTGCAATATTGGAAACAACACTCCACACACATAGACAAACTGTGTGACAAAAACACACACAGCGTTTGTAGGATACAAACCCCTACCTAACTATGTTATGACACTTGTGAGAAACGCAGTTGCAGAGCATGCTATTTGCATTACTGGGAGGCTTGCTTCCTCCTGCTGTACTTATAGGGTGCTGACATCATCAGTGTTTAGACAGTGGAATATGCAGCATGTGTTGTGTTGTACTAGTTGCCAAAAGGGACATTTCTCTTACACATAGAATTGCACACAGACTACTCCCTCCCACACTTTCATACACACACTGAGCACTTGCAGGATTCAAACCCCTACCTAATTATGTTATGACACTTGTGAAAAACGCAGAATTAGAGCACGCTATTTGCATTACTGGGTGGCTTGCTTTCTCCTGCTGTACTTATATGGTGCTGACATCATCAGTGTTTAGACAGTGGAATATGCAGCATGTGATGTGTTGTACTAGTTGCCAAAAAGGACATTTCTCTTACGCATGGAATTGCACACACACTACTCCCCCCCCCACACATTCACACACACACTGAGCACTTGCAGGATTCAAACCCCTACCTAACTATGTTATGACACTTGTGAGAGACACAGTAGCTGAGCGCGCTATTCAAATTACTGGGTATCATTTGTGCTCCTGACATATGTATAGTGTGCTGACATCATTATGTATGAAGAGGTATGTACATCTGTTACTATCCATCAGTAAGGGGGAGAGCATATCTATGCATTAACTTTGCACAGGCACAGTGGCCTACTGTACTGTGGAGGCAGACACCAAATACACTGAGGATAGCCTTCTGTATTCCCTAGGGACAACAGCCTAGTATTGCACTCTACGGCCATCTGTTGCTCATATACTGTTTGTGGGTCTTTATTGCCATAGCTTTCCCTATCTCTATGAACAACTTGTGCACTGTGGCAGATGTTTGCATATGAGTGGGATCCAGTACTTTACTTATGTCTCTGTTGTAATTTCACTGTGTGCACTGGGCAGATTTCTGTATTGTGGGAGATTCCTGTGTTAACACATACAAATGCCAGATATGTGTGTGCAACTGCTGAACTGTGACATGGCCTAAGTGTGTGAGCATGCCCAGTTCACAGTTTCTATGGCTTCTTGAGTGACACGTCTCATTTGTCTAAGTGTGTGAGCATGCCCAGTGTGAACTTTCCTTATGTTGGGATCTGTGGTCTATCACATTTGTGTTTGTGTGTGGACTTCATCTATATTTCACATGTACAGTTGAGTGTTGGACGTCAGGTTGTGTTCTTACTGCCCAACTGCTTTGTGTCTGAACCTAACAGGCATTATGCTGTGCCTGCAGGGTTGCTATGGGATAGTTTGCATACAGTTGTCAACATCCTTTCATACTGACCAAACAGTGTATTGTCGTATAGTGTACTGGTTCAGTAATTTTACTGTGGTGGACAGTATCATTGGTTTCAGTCCTATCACTGCTTGTAATATTTATAGTGAGCACACCAGACTGGTTGAGGGCCAGTTGTGCAGATATGACCATGTTGCATTTTGTTCAGATATGGAAAGCATAGAACATGATTGTCCGACATTGTTAATGTATTCCACAACTTGTGTGGACAGTGACAAACAATGGCCAAGTGCCCTAGGCCATTTGTAATGCTAGTCAGAGAGTGTTTGTCCTTCAACACACATTTACTGGTGTTTGCCATGACATCTGTCAAGGTTAGTGTGCTGTGCCTCTGTCTACCCGTGACATACAGGTGATATCCAGGGTACACCTACCATCTCCCATCCAGTCATCATGATTCCTCTGGATGACAGTCAGTGAGGGACTGCCTGGATAACCTGTACTGGGAGTTTAGTCATGAGTGGAGTGAGCTTCTGGGTTATGGACCAATCAGTACAGCATGTCCTGTTTATGTCTGTGCTGGGGTTTAGGCCTGCCATCTGCATAGGTCACCAGCATTCAGATTTTACATGGTGCCAAATGTCCATTGATACCAGCTTGGTCATGGCTTTATACATCAGGCACAGATCACCTCCAGCCAGGCGGTATGGCACTGTGTGGAGCTGCAGTTTGTTTAATCAGGCGACACATGGCATCTGTTACAGCTCTGAGATCCTCCTGGTGGGGTATTTGTGGGGTCTTTCCAGTTGATGCAGGTGTCTGCTAAGGTACATCCCACAAGGGCCATTGTACGGAATTATGAGGCTGCTGATGGATGACTGGAGAGGCACATTGACCTACCCTGACCTAGCTGTGCTTACCTTCATGATTAGGTGGGTATATGGTATGTTTCTATAACCACTACAGACACTTGGTTGTCACATGCAGGATATCTATCACCTTGTGTCCCCAGGTCTCTTATTGCTCCTGATGTACTTAATGGGTTAACACCTATGTGGTAATTTCTGGCCATGTACTGTGTTTCCACAGGGGATGACTATACACTATTCTGCATTTAGCTTGTTGACATGGCTGTGGCACCACTTGTCTGTTTCTATGTGTGGCCTTTTGTAGGATGCTTGTGTCAGCTGGAGGGTCCGATATGGTGGGCAGTTTGTAGTCTTCTGCGAACCTGTTCAGACAGAGTCCTTCCATGTTGGCCTGTACCTATGTGACATATATAGCATACAAGAGAGGTCCCAGGACCATGCCTTGTGGGATGCCAGTTGTACCTGGTTTGCAGTCTGACATGGCTGCAGCATGTCTGACCGGGTCAGTTCTGTCCTTGAGCTGGTTCGCAACCCATCTACTTGGATAGGGGTTTATAGTTAGGCTGGTGAGCTTATCTGTACTGACCAACTAGGGTATTGTATGGAAGGGTTTAGCAAGGTCCAGATAGGCTGTGTGAACCACATTCCCCACATCAATGGCCTTGGTGTGCATTTCACATGAGTCAGACATGTTTAAGGGGCAGGATCTGCCCTATGAAAGCCACACTGGGTAGGGTCCAATGTCTGTAGGTACCCAATCTCGTTATTCCTGGGATCCATGATCATCCTCTCCATTACTTTACCAACCTAGGTAGTCATGGTTGAGGGATGATAGTTTGCAGTATCCATTCAGGCACCACCTTTGTGGTGAGGGACCACTGTTGCTGTACACTGTTCTTTGGGTACATATCCTGTGGTAAGACTGTGAGTGTGCAGTAGTGCTATTTGGTGTTCCATTCTTCTTACAGTACTTGTTGGACACAACCCAGGTCACCATCTGGTACCATTGATGCTGTGTGGTGTGCTTTGTAGATGCTGGTTGTTACCTCAGCATCTGCAATGTCAGGGGGCCAGCACTCTGCTGGGATAGATATTTGGCAGTATGGTGCTAGTGGGGAGTTTGCAAAGAATCTGTTAGGTTGGATGTTGGCAATGTGTGTGGGTTTGGTGTATTGTTTGTGATATTTGAGTACTGCAGAGCATATCTGTGGATTATCACCATGGTTCCTACCATCAGTTAGGACAGCTGTGTGATAATCCTTTGTGTCCTGCACAATTTGTATCGTCATAGGTTCATAGGTTCATACTAGGCTATCTGCCCTGGACATGTTTGAGCATGGACAGACTGTGTGTGAGTTTCGACACCCCTTGCAATGTGTATATTATGCCCATTTAGGGTTTACTTTACTAGATGTGACACAGGGATGGCCTCCAGTGTACACCTACTATCTCCCATGCACTTCACCAGATTTCTCTTGTTGAGTATGAGTGTGGAGCTCAGCCTATCATGGACTGGGATTCTGTTCCAGAGTGTAAGGAACCTCTGGGTTATGGATCTGTCCCTCCAGCACATCCTATTTATCTATGTGTGGAGGTTCAGATATCTCACTGGGGTGTCTCTGCTGGATTTGGAGTTTCTGCAGTGGAGCATGTCCATTCATTCTGGATTGGACATGGCCTTGTACATCAGGCATACATCACCTCTGACTGGGCAGTATGCTTGTGAATTGGGCTGTGGTTTCTTCAGCCAGGCAGCAGATGACAAATGTTTGGACCCTTTATCCTCTTGGTGAGGTACATTTGGGGTCTTTCTAACTGCTGCAGGTGTAAGGTAAGGTACATCCAAACTGGGGCATTGTTGTCACGTATGGGCCTGATAAGGGAAGAGTATGGGGGCACAGTGACCTCTCTTGATCTACATGTGCATCCTTTCATATTAAGGTGGGCAATATAGCAGGTCTTCCTGGCCACCTTGGCAATGTGAGTGTCACATGACGGGTTACCGTCCACTTGTGTCCCTAGGTCTCTGATTACTTCTTCCGTACATAATGGATTGCCACCTATGTCATACTTTGTGTGTGCCTTGTTTGGTATTTGTCGAGACATTCATACTCTGCAGTGTCTTCAGGAAGGCTGGCTGGGGTTCCCGGGTTTGTGAGTGTGGTCTGTAGCAGGCTGCAGACAGGGATGCAGTTTGAGCCACTGTTACTTGCCCGTGGATAGTCCATGCTGCTTCTTGCTGTGGTACCAACTTGGGGGTGTAGTTATCCTTGACAATTACTGATAGCCACACTCCTATTGTAGTGTTTTCCATGTTTTGGAGCTGTAGAGCATGGTATGAGGCATAACCTGGTAGTATTAGGGTGCTCTTCTGGGCCTTGACCCAGGTTTCTGTTACAGAACAGATATTACCATTCTCCATGCTGTGGTGGATTTGGTCTGCATGCACCTTGCAGGTTAGACTTCTGGCGTTGGGTAGCATTACGTCCAGGTTGTTATCCCTTGTGCTACCTATGGTGGTGGGTTTGTGTTTCCAGCCTTACCTATTCAAGGCACAGTGGGGGTGATAACAGCCTTTGCCAGTATCCACACAGCCAGGTGTGCTGGGTGCGTGCCATCCCTAGCAGGTGGGGCATCTTTAAACAGACACCTACATGCTTACTCTGCCTTACACGCGTGCACTCTGTCTTACTTGCGCCTCCCAGTGTGCACACGCACGCATGCATGCACAGCAAGAAACGTTGGTGTTGGCCACAGTGTACACCTTCCATTTTTTGACTTTCCCATGCTTATCTGTTGACACTCCTCTTTCTATGCTGTTTGACTGACATCTTTCACATACCACTTTGCTCCAATGAGCTTAATTTCTTTCTGACATTCCCCCCTATGATGTCACCTATCTCCTACTCTGTTACTCCCCCTTATCTAACTCTTACACTACACGGAATGTGCTCATTTGCTATGTGACAGTGTGATTCACTATCCTACCACTCATTTACATAGGATTGCCTACTAATGCTTAGTTACGTGTCTTACACTCAGCTTCCCCCCTTAGCAACCACTAAACGGTGGCCATGTTGTTTTCGGTCTGCTAGTCCCTGCATTGCAAATCCATGCATTGCATAAAACTCACATTTGTGGGTTTCAAACCTTTATTTTTATGTCTTATTTAGCGCAGCCCATTTGCACGGGGCTGCGCTGAGTTTAAACCTTGCCGATCGCCGAAAAAAAAAATTATTTTATTTCATGTTTGCTTCGGGTTACCGTGCCAATGCTGCCTGATACATATGCACACTTTATTTGGAGCTGTCATGGCTCCATTGTGTTATTTGCAATAACGTACTCAGTTGTCAACTGAGTACATTTCTGCACCTAACACGACTCTTACACGGGCTGGTTTCAGCTTCGTGGATCGCTACTCTACCTCATTTGCATGCCTTTCAGTTGCAAGTGAGGTAATTAGCATATCCACTCCCTGCCCGTGTAAGAGACGTTTTAGCTGGTCTCTTACATGGTATTTCGGGCTGTTCCTGGATCGCGATGGCTGCATGGAGTCTTACACGACTCTTAGACTCCGTGCAAGCCATCATGAATCCTGCCCATAAACTTTTCTTCTAGCTGCTGGGCTAAGTATGTTACACTTTTCAAAGCTGCAATTATACTGCACTCCTGTAATTTTTCTCTGTTAGACTGCAGTACATTGGAGCTAAAGCTCCATGCACTACAAAGAATTATGATTGAGTTTCTGTCATAAATTACTTGTTCTGTGTTCTTGACTTGGTGTCAAGATTCATCTGTCATGCTTTTCTTTTCTGTGCACTCAAGGGAAATTTCCTTTTACCCATGTATCAAACATAGAACAAGTTGCTTATGACTGCAGATCCAATCAGAATGCTTTATGTTTCCTGTTATTTTAGATTATGAGGCTTAGACTTTTATACGTAGCGACTCATAATATAATTGCAAATTGCACATAACTACTGTGTTACTTAATTGTTGGCCTGTTCCAAACGTTTATTGTCTTTATTAGTAACACTAAATGTGATTAAATCTGAGTGGCATTTTGCATGCTATCATTATTATTTAGCCTGTAAACTTATAAAGGCAGTGATAGTATTTACAAATCAACAATTAGAGAAATAAAAAAAACATCCTTAATGGAGGTGCAGCCGACAAGAAAAAGCATTTTTAATTTAATGTCACGGCATATGACTGTAAAGGAAGACAAAATATGTAGCTAGAGCCTGTTTTAGCAAATGTTTTGCTGCAAACATAAAACAATGCATCAGTTCATCCAGGTTTGAAAGTGGTGGGCCACATTGTTATAGCTCATTGAATAAGTAAACAAATGACTTAAAAATCAAACAACACTTCATCACAGTCTAAAACTACTTTCTATGCTATGACTGTGGATATAGAAGTACACTCTGTTCAATCCACTTACCATTAGAAATATATGGGCTTCTTCAAGTTCTGGCAAAATGTGTATTGGATGATTAGGCTGGAAATTTACAAGAAGAATAAATCACTGCAACTGTGAATATGTATGACATCTGCAGGGGGTATCAGCATGTCAGAAATGTAAAAATATGCATGTTACTTTCTGAGTACCTCAGACTTGATTAGAAATAGCTGGCAAACTGATAGCATGAATTCAATTGCAAATATTTTTTTGTACACAGTGTCAGTAGAGTAAAAGGTAGACACTTGACTTTGACATAGAAGGTTATAGGTTATTTTCCAACATCAAATATATTGATTGCTTCCATTATAACACAGCATAAGGTGGGTGCTGTAGTCTTGAGTGTGGGATCCTTTGTATGACACATTACAACCAGACACCATCTGCTTGAGATGGTTAAGAAGTTCAGGTGGCTAGAGAAGATACCATAGTATACCTTTGAAAGTGGTATCACAGACTTTAAGGAGCATAGACAACCCTGCAGCATTGAGCACTATATTAATTATACACCTGCTTTCTATTGCATTATAAAGTTAATAAGAAAACAAAGCAAGCTTGTATACTCAGAGATTATCTTTTATTGATCCTTTGTTGAGGGGGGTAGTCCTACTAGGCTTGTGGCTTCTTTTCAGGGAAAAGCTGAGGTGGTGTTTACACTACAAGGTTTATTTGGACTGGCATCTCTGACATGAAACCATGTTGGCTATCTGGCTGCCATACTTTTTGTTAACTATGTAAATAATTGTGGAAAATACTTTCAGAAGTTTGCAGTCCATACTGGTAACAGGGGCTTTTTCATATTGCAAGTTGTTATCAAATTATACCAAGTCTTTTATAATTTCCCAGACTTTTCTGGACTGGAGGACTTAGGTAGTTACTTTCTTGTCTTGGTGTTTGATATTGTCAATGGCCCTTGTGTATAAGAGGAGTTTTCCATATATGCCATGCAATAAACCTGGATTTTTTTTCTTTCTTTCTTTTCTTTTTATTTTTTTTTTTATTTATTTATTTTTGCTAAAACATGCAGATTTTGACATATATCTTTCAGATTAATAATGGGAAAGATCTTTTCTATTTTCACTGGGCCAAGTACTGAGTTGAAGTAGAGGGGCAATCAGATTCATATAGGGTAAACCAATCTCTGCTCTGAATTCAAGAGTGCACTAGGTTTTCTGTTGGTTCTGGAAAGGTCTGTGTGTCTAACAAGCATTGGTAGTGGTGGTGGTGGTGGTGCTGGCAGGATTTAAGAGGAAATTAAAGTCTAATTTGAAAGTTGGTCACTTAAAGTCCTGAGGAGTAGGTAATAATATTCTTTAATTTCAGAGTGTTTTTTTCTATGAAGAGATTAAACCGAGATTCTCTGGAGGTTTTATAATTTATTCTGGTAGGAAAGAAGACAAGCTGTTTATGTTGAATAAGAAGAAACGTTTATGGATTTGGGATTTCTGGTACCTAGGAGATTGATTTTAAATCTCCAGATATACTTATGTTACTGTGACATTAGTAGAATAGAATTGCATCTGTCTTGTCTTGGAAGAGTTGGGGTATGGAGTGAGGATGTGTACAACAATTATGGGCAGTATTACATGGCTGCTAATACTGATTATGGACAGTATTACATGGCTGCTAATACTGATTACAGGCAGTATTATATGGCTGCTAATGCTGATTATGGACAGAATTACATGGCTGCTAAAACTGATTACAGGCTGTACTACATGGCTGCTAATACCGATTACGGGCTGTATTACATGGCTGCTAATACTGATTACAGGCTGTATTACATGGCTGCTAATACTGATTACAGCCAGTATTACATGGCTGCTAATGCTGATTATAGACAGTATTACATGACTGCTAATGCTCAGTATAGGCAGTATCACATGGCTGCTAATACTGATTATGTACAATATTACATGGCTGCTAATACTTATTACGTGCAGTATTACATAGCTGTTAAAACTGATTACGGGCAGTATTACATAGCTGGTAATATTGATTATGGGCACTATTACATGGCTGCTAATACTGATTATGTACAATATTACATGGCTGCTAATACTGATTACGGGCAGTATTACATGGTTGCTAATACTGACTATGGGCAGTATTACATAGCTGCTACTATTGATTACGGGCAGTATTACATAGCTGCTAATACTGATTACGGGCAGTATAAAATGGCTGCTAATATTGATTATGGGCAGTATTACATGGCTGCTAATATTGATTACTGGTAGAATTACTTGGCTGCTAATACTGATTATGGGCAGTATTACATGGCTGCTAATACTGATTACGGGCAGTATTACATGGCTGCTAATACTGATTATGGGCAGTATTACATGGCTGCTAATACTGATTACGGGCAGTATTACATGGCTGCTAATATTGATTACTGGTAGAATTACTTGGTTGCTAATACTGATTATGGGCAGTATTACATGGTTGCTAATACTGATTACGGGCAGTATTACATGGCTGCTAATACTGATTATGGGCAGTATTACATGGCTGCTAATACTGATTACGGGCAGTATTACATGGCTGCTAATACTGATTATGGGCAGTATTACATGGTTGCTAATATCGATTACGGGCAGTATTATATGGCTACTAATACTAGAAATGCTATTTGCAGTGATAAGAAAAAGTAAGTTTTTTTGTTTGTTCTTTGTTAGTAACATAGTAACACTGGCTATATTAATTTGGGTTCTGCTATTGTAGAAAATTTCCTACTTATCAATTAAGAAGATGGTCATTCCAAACTGTTGATGGACTCCTTTTTACAAACTCACCATCTCTTGGCTTCTTTGTCTGTCATAATTCAACAAATCACCTTCTGCTTTCTTGCACATGTGGCTGAGCCATTGCAATCTGTTTCTCCTTGACCTTCTTACTTTGGCTTTCCTACTGATATCCAGTTTTTGTCTCTCCCACAATGTGCATCCTATTACCTGTCTCAGGCATTTTCTCTCCATCAACTTTAGCTTTCTCTTCTACTTTCCTTTCATTGCCAAGGTTTCTGTATCATACAGAAATACTGTTTGTGCCACTATTTTGCAAACCTCACTCTTCAGGTTATTTGGAATTATTCTGTCACATACTACCTCTGAGACTCTGTTCCATTTGACTGTAGTTCCTCGGATTTAAGCTCTGACCTCCTCATTCAGACTTCTCTACCCTGAGACTGTCCTAATCAGCTTTTTTGGAACCTTGTCATAAGCTTTCTTCAAGTCTAGCAATGCCTTGCTGAACTTTTTTCCTCATCTCCAGCTTCATCTCTGGTATTTGTCTCACTGAAAAACCATACCTCTCAGCTGTCCAGATTTTCACAAAATATCCAGATTTTTGTCTCATATTTTTGTTCTGTTTGTCATAAAAGTTGTGGTTTTCTGGAAAATTATTGAGGAGTGAAGTCACTAAATAATGACAGACAACTGAGTTTGAATTCAAATCCTTCAGAAAATGCATGCTAAAGCAAATCCTGTTATT
Source organism: Protopterus annectens (assembly GCF_019279795.1). Taxonomy (NCBI): domain Eukaryota; kingdom Metazoa; phylum Chordata; order Ceratodontiformes; family Protopteridae; genus Protopterus; species Protopterus annectens. The sequence continues at coordinate 1,313,323,729 of NC_056733.1, forward strand.
CTAGCAACTTCCTAAATTTAAAATAGCAATATATAAAATGTTTCCCTATTTGGGGCCTTTGTGTCCCCATAATTTGTTTGCTTTGTCCAGTTTTCTTGAGGTAGGAGGTTGAGAGGTATGCTACAGACTTTGGACCAGTGGTACTGTATTCTGCCCTGTGCTCAGACTGCTCACCTTCCATCTTTCTTTATAGTACGATTAGTATTCATTTATCCTCACCGTCGTCAACACTTTCATGCAGTGTGACAGGAGTGTGGTACCTGTCTGCTGCTGCAGTTGTGAATATTAACTTTGTTTTTGTACACAGTACTAGAGTGTTTACTCGCCAGTCATCTCAGATACGAGTCTCTCTTCACATTTCAGTGAGTACTTTCAGGAACAGTTGTTCTCTGACACATTAAACATCTTAATCTAATCTGCCATGACTTCTTCTGTACCTGCTGCTTTCTCTGACTTCATTTTCCTTTCTACACTACATACTGCTTGCAGGAAGGTTTTCCTTCTTGTTTCATTTTAGGTTGGGCATACATCAGTATAGCTTCTGTGGGGTTCTCTTCATTCAGTACCTTCTTGAAGTACATCTTTTATCTGCATTTATGTTCTCTGGACTGGTAATCGGATTTTTGCTGATGTCTGTTATAGATTATATTATCAGATATCTTCTTTGTGTTTCTGTCAATGCCTTTCAACTTGATAGAGCTTTTTTGTGGCATCACTTTCCAGGAGAGAGTAGATTTTCTGTGATACGAGTACCCAGTTCTTTGCCCCGTGACTTATCTTTTAGCCTCTTTGTTAGCCCACCAGTGTTCTTTCTTAACCCAGTCTGACTATTCTGTCGCCTACTTCTTATACTCTTTTCTTTTTGATACATAATTCCTGGATTACTGCATCACCACTAGTTTTGATTATGTACCTTGGATACCTTAACTAGGGTTCAGAGAAAAGGTAATCCCCCAAGTACAATCTATCAGGGGCACGATTAGCATTGCTGAAGAGCTGCTGACTGGATGTAAGTGAAGTGTTTGGATCAGCTACAAGTGAATGAAGTGTTGGGATTCATTTCAGTAAGCCTGGCTAATACTGTCACTACTGAAATTAATGTGTTTAGTCATGGAACTGTAACAAGGAGCTTACATAAGCCCCTTGCTACACTTCTGAACTCTGATAGACATTTTTTACTGCCTTTTTCTTACTCCACAACTTTAGGATGAATGGGGTACTAGACTGGGAACTGCCCAGGGTGGCAAATGCCCTAGCTATAACAATAAATAAGGAAACACTTCTTTACCCCAAAGCCCTGTGATCTTAAAAAAAAATGTGGGCATACTATGTTACAAAACAGAAATTGCACAACACAGCTGCTGCCTAATCCTGTTCTGAAAAACAGCAGCTTGAGCTCATCCTTGCAATCGTATGACTTCATCTGTAGCAAGAATCAGTGTGTTAAAGGTGCTGAAGCCAGGCTGAAATTTATGTTGAGCATCAGTGTGGTATAGGTCTCTCTGTGCTTAAGTATTTGTTTATATGCAATCTTTTCAAAATAGTTTAGCTAAAACAGTGAAAAAAAATCTATGAGCCAGTAATGGTTAAGGTGTGATTGCTTGGATATTTTAAGTAATGGAAAAATAATAACAGCCTTACATTTAATAGGTATTGTACCTCTAGTAAGACAGGGACTGAAAATAACAGTAAGGGGCTGAGTGATATATTTAATAGATAAAAAAGAGTTGCACTGTAGAGGAGAGGCAGAAAAGGGGGTGGTGGTTAAGTGGTAGCAAATAGCATTTCTAGAAATTAATTTGAAATTAACTGATGAGAGAGACTGAGACAGAGAGATGGAGAGGTAAAACAGTTACAGTTTTCAGTACCACTAGGTGAAGTGAAGGAGAGCATGAGAAAGTGAAATGATTTAATAGTGTTAGCATGTTCAAGGAGTGAGACGATATTAGTGGAGTTGAGATTTCTCTTTTGGTAGGAGTAAAACATTTTTACCGACCAAGTATGTTTTTTTTTTAATTTCATTCCAGTACGTTTCTGGGTTGGTGAGCGGAAAATGCTGCTGGCTAAAACAATAAATGGGCTTGTCAGACTTTGCAATTGTCTGGGTGTTTCATGCCAAAAACAGAATATATTAAAAAAAGAAAATATATTAGTTATACTGGGAGATACATGTCAAAAATAGAAGATAGTAGTTATAGTCGGTGATATCATTAGTGGCATTCTGTAAATATCTATTGTGACCCTTAAGTGGTAACCTAACTTCTAATAGATTCATATGATGTCAAATGGCATATAATCAGACACAAGCAGTCAAATGGCCTAATCAGTGACCTTTCAAGACAATGACAAGAGGAACATCAAGATACTGGTAAGAGCAGTGAGGTAGTGGAAACAGTGCAGCCAGTAAATAAATATACACAAACAGGATATACATGTACAGAAAATATGAAGCTTACCTCACCTAGGGTTGCCACCATTTTAAATACCCAAAGTGGAACTTTTTTTATGGTCACATAATATTTTGCAGGACAAACCATATTTATCATTTGTGTAAAGGACTGGAATTCATGTTATATCAAAATAAAACCACCCTGTTGTAGAATTTGAGTTGTTTTTGCTGTTTCATACAACATGAGGGAATTTCAGGTACTGGTACAAAATAAGATTTTTATGCAACTGCTAGAGGACATGTAAGAAATGATTGTTATACTAAAATCTCAGGACATTTGCCATTTTTCATGTTTTCTCAAATACACAATGGCCCAAATAGGAACTGTCCTACTTAAAGAGGAACATGTAGTAACCTTACCCTCACTACCTACTGGAATAAACAATAAAACAAAAAATAAATAAATATACAACAAAACAATAAATAAATCAGTCAAGCAAATAAAGTATAGTTGTGTAAAATCTTACCATAACAGCAGATGTCCTTGCCTTCACCACTGCAGTATTCATCACAAATGGGGATTCCCTGCAGTGAAGCCCACCATCTGGCCACTTTACGAAGGTCTACCATTTCTTTAAGGTATGTTGAATGTCACCTACATACTCCTTGCATAGGGTACGGTATAAAGGGGATGTCCAGACCATGAAGTACCCCTGCCATATGATTAACAAAACCCAAGAAGAGTGATTTGGAGCAAAACAGGAAGGGAAAGAGAAAGGTGAAGAGAAAGAGGAATGTGACTGGGAACAGGTGGATAGTCAGACAGCACCTGGTTTGTCAGGAAAGGAAGGCTTAAGAATCCCTGCAGTCTGAGTGGCCTTACCAGGAGGAGTCCGTTTACTATGCTTTTTACCTTTCGAAGGAGGGCAAGATTGCCTACGGACAAAGGCTGACTTAAAAGGGTAGTTTCACTGAAATTTAGGCACAGGAAAACAAAGACATGCTTAAGCTCATGTAAAGCCTTCCCCTTGTCCTGAAGAGACTTAAATAAAGCAGCAGCCACTTCACCAAACAAAAGTTTATTATCCAGAGGAGCATCCATAAACTTAACCCTAGTATTATCAGGCAAAGGTTGAAGCCTAAACCAAGAATACCTCCTCAGAACTGAACCAAAAGCAGCAGCCCTTGAAGAGGCATCTGCTGCATCATGACTACATTTGATAGAATGACGAACTACCTGAGAGGAAGTCCTTAGCAAGGAAACAGCAGAAGATTTAGTCTCAGAATCTGGAAGATTGGAAAGAAGCTGACAAGCCTGAGAAAGAAGAGCCAAGACATACCTAGAGATATGGGTCTAATAATTAATAGCCCTAAAAGCTAGGGTAGCAGAAGTATAAACCTTCTTACCCAGCCTATCCGTGATTCGACTGTCCTTGTCAGAAGGCAGTAACTTTTAATGAAAGAAGCAATTGAAATGGCTTATCAGAGGCTACAGACACTACAAAGGGGTCAGAAGCAGGACATGTAAACAAAAAGGAACAATCCTCAGGCACCCTATGAAATCTATCAGACTTCTTGGGAGCAGGAGGCAGAGAATCCAGCACTTTAGAGGCATTGGAAAAACATCCAATAAAGCAGCCAAGACAGGAGGAATGGCTGCAGGTTTAGGAGATTCCAACTGCAGTAACTAATAGTACCTCTTATGAACATTCAAAACCTGTGCACAATCCCACTTAAAAAATTCCATCATCCTAGAGACTGCATCCCCAAAGGAAATTTCCTCAGAGGGATTACCTGGAGTATGAGAGTCCTACTCCTCAGACCCGTAGATTAAAGGAGAAGGAATCTGGGTAGAATAAGCAAGGGATTCATCACCAGAATCCACCTCTTCCTCAGAAGAATTCAATACTCTGACCCTTTTAGTGGAAAAAGAGGACCAAGGAAGACCAGGAACTGAAACCCCTTGAGGAGGCCTTAATGACAGTAAGGCACTAAACAACCCCTGAGTAAAGGATTGCCACTCACTTTGAGGATTCCTAGGAGCAGAAGAAACATGATTAGTTTTCTGTTTCTTTTTTAAGAGGACATCTGTCCTAGAAACCTGAGAAGGCTCAGACTCAGGACGGCAGTCCACAATTGTAGTAGGAACCTCTTCCCTAAAGAGAAACTGCTGAACCCCTCTAGACCCCCCTCGGACACAGTCAACTGTGGTCTCCCCTGAATGCCCGAAATTAACACCTGCAAAACTTCATCGGATGTGCTGCCTGCCAGATCCTCACTGGCCTCCAACCCAGACGTGGAAGAGCAATCTGACAAAGCAACCACGTAAGCCTGTGGGTTCATAATAACCTCAGGAGAAACTCCCGGCAGAGGCTGAACAGCAGAAGATTCCAGTCTTACCTTATGTAGCTTCTTCTTCTTCCTTGATGGCTGATCCTTGGAGCAGAAAGTTCCATCCATAATGCCTTTGGCAAGAAGCTTAAGATGCTGGTTATCAAGACACAATGAAAGGGAAGAAAACCTACTATGAAGAGTGTTAGGGACAAACGCCTATAGTTGTGAGCAGCACTAGGCAAAAAATACACTTATCGTGGCAGTCTGTATGGGGAATCAGTCTCCACGCTGGCATTTAGCCTTCCTGGATGACTTGAACCCTAAACAGGACAAAACAAACAGAAAAAGTAACTAAAAATCCAACTGGGTACTTATCTGCAATGGTGTGGACTCTGGAATACAGGAGTAATCACAGGAATGCCAACAAATAGAAAAACGGTAAAAAAAAATGGAGATAACAGACCGATGATTAAAACAGTGTTCAGACTGGCAGCAAAGAGGTTCTGAGGATGGTATGTCTGAATGTCCCTTTTATGCCCTACCCTACACAAGGAGTGTGTAAGTGGCGTTCAGCGTACATTAAAGCAATGGTAGACTTTGGTAAACTGCTGGACAGTGAACTTCACAGCAGGGAATCCCAATTTGTAATGAATACTGCAGAGGTGAATGTAAGGACATATAAAGATATGCAAAAATGAGTCCATTGGCAAGACAAAGTTCCATCATTCAGCTGGACTAAACCCCTTCCTGGTAATCATTTTATTTAATGGGTCCATGGGTCCATGCTCTGGTAGAAATTACACAAAATCTAAATAATTCTGAGAGGATTCAAACCACTGACACTGGTTTCTGACCTCTGCTACTCAACACCACAACAGCAATGAGTAGCCCACCAGCAGCAGCTGCAAAGGCATTCCTTACCTTACTGCAGAACACCTTTCTGTCTCTTATAACATTTCACTTCAGTGGTCCTCATCTTTGTCTTGAATGGTTGCTGAGTCAAATGTTCAACCACTTTTGTATGATGATATGCTGTTTTACCTTAAATGAGATGAGTAGCGGTTAGGAAGCCTCCTTAAGTGTTACTTGCTTTTTAAGTTCTGCATTAGCTGCAGAGGCTGTGACTAACTCATATGCAAGGTTTGCTGACCAAATAATGAGCATTTTTTGGCGAGGTCTCCTACTAAAATTAAGTTTGGCCTGGAAAACCTTTCAGCTAGATGGCCAAGTAGGCATTACTGTAGTCATTGTCAAAAGACAGAGGAAGAAGTAGAAGTTATGAAGAGCTTGCTATTATTGGGCAGGATTCACGAAGCCTCCGTGTAAGAGTTAGCAAGTCTTACACGGAGGCTGCAGTTAAATGGGGTGATGTCAGCATGCCATGGATATTCATGAGGGCATGCTGAATCACACCCTAGGCTAACACAGTCCGTGTAGCAATGTTGGGGGCGTATCCGCATGGCGAGACCTGCAAAGGGACACGCCCCCAGAAGAATCACAGTCCAAAAAGGAAACTCCCACGAGCGAGTCTGCGGAAATGTCACGAAACACAACAGCGCACACATGCCCCTACAGACTATTAACCCAACTGAAAAATAAAACGTAAAAATGAACAGTTTAATTTTTTTTTTATTTCAGAAATGTTTGCCCATAATTGTGCTCGTTTGCGCGGGTGTGCCCTAAGCTCAGCCACAGTTAGCAGTCATTGAAAAAGCATATAAGCTCTAAATATGCAAAATAAGCCAAGTAGCAATAGCGTAGTGGTAGAGACGTTGGCCAAAGAGGAGACAGTCACAGTTCGAGCACCAGCAACATCATTTTTTTATTTTTAGTGAAATAAGCACGAAACAATCCCCTGACATATATGTGTATATATATATATATATATATATATATATATATATATATATATATATATATATATAATTATAATTTAAGTAAAATGCAATAAAATGGGCCATGTTTTATGAAGAACTCTGACACAATAAAAAAATAAAATATTTTATAAGTGCCTATAGCTGAGCAGTGCTCTAACAAGCTGAGTATGTTTGCCTGCAGGTGAGCAGTGTTTTAACAGGAGTAATAGGAGTGCCCGGAGTTGAGCAGTGCTTTAACACGCTGAAAGTGTGTGCCTGTAGTTGCACAGCATTTCTCACAGTGTAATATGCGTGCTCATAGCCAAATAATGCGTTAACCAGCGTAACCCGTTTGCACGGAGCTGCCCAGCACGCCAACTGGCTTACCGGCGGGCAACGTTGAGCAACCTGTATCAAAGCCGCCTTTAAACAGACACACCTCCTAGCCTGTCTAGATAGTAGTAAAATAAAAAAGAAGCAATGCCCAGGTTCGAACCCAGGATACTGTGCATCATAGTCAAAGTACTGAACCACTAAGCCATGAAC